>NC_048301.1:99212578-99241908 GCF_013100865.1 Trachemys scripta elegans
AATTGTTGAGGAAAACTTTCTAGCTGCTTTATAATTTGGTTGGTCAGTAACTGTTCTAATAATTGCCACACAATGAGTATGTTTTATGTAAAACTACAGTAGCCCTTACTTACAAAACCTTGCCTAAACATAAATAGGAATTTTTGAAAGTCTGACCCCACATATCCTGAGGATAACAGGTTATGTTGCATATGTTTGTTGATTGCACACCATTTGGAAAAAGACAAAATCTGTATTAAAATTGGCCTAAAGTTGTAGTGTTATCCAGTAGTTAGAGCATATGACTAGGAAGGAGAAGTACCTGGGTTTTAGTCCCACGCTGACTCACTGTGGGTCTTCGGACAAGTCACATAGCCGCTTTGTGCCTCAGTTTCCCTATCAGGGGGTAGCCGTGTTAGTCTGTATCTACAAAAACAACAAGGAGTCTGGTGGCACCTTAAAGACTAACAGATTTATTTGGGCATAAGCTTTCGTGAGTAAAAACCTCACTTCTTTGGATGGAAGTGAGGTTTTTACCCACGAAAGCTTATGCCCAAATAAATCTGTTAGTCTTTAAGGTGCCACCAGACTCCTTGTTGTTTTTGTAGATACAGACTAACACGGCTACCCCCTGATAGGGAAACTGAGGCACAAAGCGGCTATGTGACTTGTCCGAAGACCCACAGTGAGTCAGCGTGGGACTAAAACCCAGGTACTTCTCCTTCCTAGTCATATGCTCTAACTACTGGATAACACTACAACTTTAGGCCAATTTTAATACAGATTTTGTCTTTTTCCAAATGGTGTGCAATCAACAAACATATGCAACATAACCTGTTATCCTCAGGATATGTGGGGTCAGACTTTCAAAAATTCCTATTTATGTTTAGGCAAGGTTTTGTAAGTAAGGGCTACTGTAGTTTTACATAAAACATACTCATTGTGTGGCAATTATTAGAACAGTTACTGACCAACCAAATTATAAAGCAGCTAGAAAGTTTTCCTCAACAATTTAACTTAACTTTTCTTACGTGCATCATCTACATAAAGCAATTTGACAAACCAGTACACTGTACCTAATAAACAGGCTTTCAAGAAAGCTCACATAGTTCAAGTCTCCTTAGTAAGGGTTCTGACAAACATGCACCTATCTATACCCCCTTGGCAGTTAAATAAAATACAACGTTTTAAAAAGTATTAATGCAATTTCTTCCAAGTCAAATGTATTTCTGAGTGTCAGCTACTGAGCTCGAGTTCAGCGTACACAGAGCAAAATATTTTGAAATTCTGAAAACCAAAAACGAAATGGAAAGTATTTTCACAAATCTTTTTCTCCTCCTCAGCCAGCTGCAATATCAAAGCAAACAGTAAAAAGGCAACAAAACAATTTTAGGTGGCTACTGATTAGAAAATCTAAAAGGGAGTTTAGTGGGGCAGAAGCAAACGGACGGACTGTATTTTCACAGAGCAGTGTGCATGGGAGGAGTCTGTAGTGTTCATGTGTGATTAGCTAGGGGAAAATCAATGGTGTGTAATGACATGTATAGTCTTCATCTGCAGAAAGATCTAAGGCCAAACTGAAGTTTATATAAGAATGGAGAGCAATGTTTTTCCAGTAACCACAAATGTGTCCTTTATGGAGATTTGACAAGAAATTTGAGAATCAACCCATACTTCTAATAAAGGGAGCCACACTGTGCCGTTCTACTAAATGTGGTATCCAGATTTATCCGAAGAGGTATTCTATGGGCAAGAGCCTACTTCAGTACAACTTGTACATGTATTTTCTTATTGAGTCACAAGATCATGTGTTTTTAGCCAGTTTAGAAATTGACAGCATCAGGATCCTGTCCTGCAAAAGATTAGTAGAGGCAGACTCTTATGCTGTGCAGAAATCCATTGACTGCATCTCTGAGCACCTGCCAAATATCGTGACACCACTTAGGTGTAAGAGTCCATCAGCTCTTTGCAGGATCAGGAAGAAAGACTATCCTATCCTGGTCTATAATCAAAGACTAAATCTACTGGTACCAATCTGCAGGGCAAGGATGGTCTCCTACACTGACTCTGTACAGCGGGTCACTACTGCAAAACAAATAAATTAATGCTATGAAAAGTTGCTAAAATGCAAGAGGTCACATTGGACCTATTTAAGTAAAGTTTTCTGTACCCCTGGGCTGACCTGGCAGAGAAAATACAGGGTGGGATTTTTCATTGGGCTACAATGCTGAGCGCTTTTGAAAATCTCTTGAAATTGAAAAATGTCTATGCTGGTTGCAGTTCAGTGAAAATTCATTCATCAAAAGCTAGAGATGGGCCAGAAGCTTTGCATCCAGGGCTTTGGTTCAGCATTATACAAAGAATGGTCAGCATTAATTTGGTTCCAGAGCCCTGATAAGATTCCAGACCCTCTTAAAATTTGGGGTGTTGAGTTATAGGATTTTATTATGGGTCCCCTTCTAGAATGTATGTAGAAATGTATTTCTACAGTGAGAACAGTGCTCATTTATGGTGCTATGCAACCACAGTGGTCTGGAGATATCAATACTATTGTAAGGTAAATTATTCATGCAGAAATAAATTGGAAAGACACTTAAGTGGATTTCCGTGGTTTCAGAATTCGTAATAAAGCCTAGTTATTATACTGCGCGATGAAGCTTCACCCAACCTCTTTTTTTCTAAGCGACATTCATTCCCTTGGAGTGGGATGATGGTTAGCTTCTAAGATGTGGACTCAGTTCAGCAGCACTGACATGTTGCATTTTATAGAATCACTTACCAAAAGGACAAAGAAGATAACCCTACAAAGAGAATTTTCATAACAGAAACTCCAGGCTTCTCGACAGTGTTGCCCACTGATTTGCCACTGGCTTGGAAACTGCTATTACTATGTTTCCTAAAATCATTGAAATTCTGATTATATTTCAGACAAGCTCTTTGTATCCACTTGCCTCTTAATGTAACTTACTTCACTGTAAAGCCAAAGGGCCAAATTCAGCCCCCATAAACCTCCCCATTGTGGGGGCATCATTGGATGCACACCTGATGGTGCTATACAGCTGATTCACTGAATGATATTGCTAAAACAAGCACTTTGGCTTATACATCTTAGAATAAAAGATAATGGGCTTGGAGAGAGGAGGCGGACTAGCAGTAGTACAGCTTCAGAGATGAAGAAAATTAGATAGAGGCCAGGAAGAAATGATTTGATGTCAATAATCTAGTTGTTAAAGTGACAAGTTAAATTAAGAAGTCACATTAAAGAGTAGGATATTCGCCTATAAGCAATTCAGGCACAGTTTCTTTATGACTCCCTGCCAAAATTAATAACAGAAACAAGATTAAATCATCACTACTTACAGCTAAAACATTATGAAGTCAATTCTAACCAAATTCTCACTGGGACATTGTAGGGGAATTATATGACTTGATATTGGTTCTTATGCTGATATGAAGGAATTTCAGAAGATATTGGTCCTAGCACTCTTACCAGCAAGCCTAATTTGGAGACCTGTCGAACAGGTTATTTGGGAAGGCAGATACCTTTGAAAATATTTACAAAATGCATTTTTATTGTGCAAGGCATGATCTACTTTCTTGGGACCTATGCAATCCCACATATTGTGCTTTGTTTAGGTAGAATCTGTATGCTTAACAAGATGGCAAGAATGAAAGATTTGGGGGGAGAGGAGTTAGAACCTAAAAATATTCATATGTAGTAATGTCTTTCATCCAGAAATGTCCCACACATTTCACAAAATAGCTATGACACCACTGAAATGTGGCCACATCTGGGGCAAAAGATGGCAGCTGGGAACATGAACAGATCACAGCATCTTGCTTTACAATCCTCAGGCAAGGGTAAGGACACCAAAGTGAACTCCTACAAAAAATGCCATGGGATTTTAGTGAGATTTGGGCAGCTCATTCCTGTAGACTCCTTTGAAAATCCTAATCACAAAAGGTTGGGGTGATACTCATAGCTGGTGTTTCTCGCTAAGTCAGTTGTCTCAGAATTTTTGTTATGTTTTCTATTCTCTTTGTTGATGTGGGGTGCTCTGGGTGATGAAGACCCTTCTTTATACAAGCTATGCATCTTCTAGTGACTACTGTAAAGAATTTCCCTTTGCAGTTACTTAGCTAGCACTGTTTTATGGTACTGTGAAGTAACATTAGGAAGTCTGGAGTCAAGATTCTTTCCAATGTAACTTACAGGCCATTTTCTCATCCAATTAAAAGAACATTCTGTTCTTTTGAGTGGATTTTGCAAGTAGATAGAAGTACATGGCAATACTACATGCCATTTTCTAGGCATATAATTATCATTGGAGATGGCCAGAATCAAACCTCCAGATTCCAACACCTTCTACAGCTTGGAAATCCAAACCAAATCCAAATTCAACAAATTGTATATCTTTGCAATGGGCTGAACCGAAACTCTAGCTAGTACTAGAAGCACTGAGTAAGCATCTGAGTTGTCATATAGTAACACGAATGCCATTTGTTTGTTAAAATTCAAAATCAGATAATGGACAGGGGCTGAGAGAGTGCCTCAGGTCTGGTGCAATAACTCAACAGTTGACAGAGAGGAGACCACACCCGTCTGCTGGGGCCTCATACTAGCAAAGTGCTAAATAATGAAAACTGCAAATCCCGGTTGATTACCATTTTTATCATTCATGGTAGGAACTCACTGCTCTTTTATCTCAGATCAGGAGATCTCTTTCTTTCTTATTTTATACTACAGGAAGAAAATATTTCTTTTGTGAAAAGATTGAAGACGAAGGGCAGTCTCTGCCATTGTTTAGAACACATTCAATAGGTTGGGCAGGGGTGAACCCCCCATCAAAGCCAGGAGGCTTCTCTCCATTGACTTCAATGGGATTTGAAATGGGTTTATTCTAGGGTTACCATATTTTAATTTTAAAAAAGGAGGACACTCCACAGGGACCCGGCCCCGCCCCAACTCCACCCCTGCCCCGCCCCAGCCCCGCCCCTTCCCCAAAGTCCCCGCCCCAACTCTGCCCCCTCCCTTGAATGCTCCACCCCCTGCTCCTCCCCCTCCCCTGCTTCCCGCGAATCAAATGTTCGCGGGAAGCCTGAAACAGGCAGCAGGTAAGCTGGGGCTGGGGCAGGGTGGCCCAGTCCAGCGAGCGGCTCCCTCTGGCAGCCGGCCGGCCCAGGCCAAGAGGCTCTGGCCCCGGCGTCTCCCGCCCGGCTTGGCTCGGGCCCTGGGGTGCCAGCCTCCAGCCGAGCGCCCCCGGCCCAGCCCCCGGCCGAGCACCGCCGGCCCCAGCCCGGCTCCCGGCCGAACACCGCCGGCCCCCGGCTCCCGGCTGAGCACCGCTGGCTCCCGGCCCGGCCCCCGGTCGAGCACCGCCAGGGCCTCCCTCCCTCCCTCTTTTCCTGGACATGTCCTGCTTTTTGGGATTTCCTCCCGGACGGGGATTTGAGGCCCAAAAAGCCGGACATGTCCGGGAAAATCCAGACGTATGGTAACCCTAGTTTATTCCCTCTAAAACAAACATTCATATAAAACTGTAAATTAAGCAATAACAATCCAACTGCAAGCACATTTGTCCACTGGAATTTCCTTGTCCCTTATCTGTAATGAGACCTGGAGGCAGAGGCACAGAATAAAATGTATTTCTCTTATTAGTTGAAATCATACAGTCCAGATGGCACAACCTGTCCTGATGGCCTGTCCCCTACAGTCACACAGGGACTGGAAGCTATAAGACAAGCACATCTGATCTCATTTTCTCATTATATAATCTTTGGTTATATAATGTAGATATGCTATTAAGGATAAAAAAAAAGGTTTTTTAATAAGCAAAATATAAAATGTTACTCCAATATTTAAATCTCTTCTGATAAATTGTTATGTGTTAGTTTGGGGTAATACTATTGTATGGGAAAAAAGAAGTAAGACTCAGGATCGCCATTATTTTTAAATGGGGTTTTACGCAATTCTCATAGTTAAAGTCTTTCCTTGATGACTTTTGAGACGTTTACAATGCAAGAAAGCTGAGTGGAGAGCTTGTATTTTGAAATGATATTTGTTTATATATCCCAGACCTATCAGAAAAGATGAAACAAAAGAAAATACTATTTTAAGCAATTTGTATGTCCTGAATTAACCTAATTTGTCTGTAATGTACACTATATTTGCCTAGAAGAATTTAGCTCAGTAGATGGCACTCTTACATTATAATGTAAAATAGATTTCAAGCACTTTTACAATGAGAAATAAATATGAAAATTGTTACTGTAGATTAGACAAAACTCAATATCCAAAATTTAAATCACAAAAGGCCAGACTAATTTAATATATTATTTCTACTACTTTCCTTAGTCATTCACACAACTGGCTTAAAATAATGATGCAGCTCTGTGAAGTGATCTTTATCCAAATATTTATATCACTTGACACAAAATATGTATCTGAATTGATATAGGGATATATAAGGATATAATTCCAAAGACCCAGCATGCCGAAATGCTGGCATTCAGATTCCACCCCACTTTCTAGAATTCCAATAGGTTTTCATTTGAAACAGAACTTAAAAGCAAATAGATGTTAAAACATAAAAAAATGACACCTTAGAATTCAAGTGACTTGTGCAACATTATTTTGTGCTGTCTACTTCTCCTTTTTCTCCTACTATAATTAAAACTCACCCTGCTCCTCCACATAAATAATAGCAACAAATCAAGTTCAGTCCAATATAGGCCTTCCACCTTTAGACTTGATTTTATATTACACGAGATCCTCGTCTGTCCAAAAAGTGCATCTTTTTTAGTGATCTTTTCTTCTGTGTCAGGTGATGTGAACTTCAAAGTATTCAACACAATCTTGAGGTCTGATTACAGCCTCTGAATACTTCTTAAAAAAAAAAAAGTCTGTTTTTATGTTTTTTTTTTTAAGATAGCTTTCATGGATTTAGAAAAGAGACACCACTGGGAATGGTGTTACTTCATGGTTCAGTACATCATGGCACCTCTCCATAACATAGCTAAGAATATCAGACAGGACTTTTATTTACAGAAACTTGATGCCACTTCCAGAAAAATATATAACAGATAAAACAATATTTCCTGAATGTCCTGAATGTTTAAAAGATTCCAATTATTTTCTCCCCAGCAATATGGTGGTCCTTCCAAAAATGAATTTTACCTGGCCTGGTTTGTATGAACCATAAATGATACCAGTGAGAATTTGGAATCATGTTGTTTTCCCTTGTGGTATACTGCTCAGCTGTGTAGAGACTCTACCACTCCTGTTTACTCACAAGCCAATTTGCTGTCAAAGCTGGAGAGGGCAATAGCAAAGGCTTGTAGTGCACACATTGGGTAGTTGTAGTCCATGGTGAATACATCCTCAGCCACACGGCCAAACTGCATCACTATATAGTCAGCTGTAATAAAAGTCATAAGTGTTAGTTTTGACTACAGCCCTATTACATAAATGTGTGTTCAATACCAACCCACTGCCCCCCAAACCCTGTGATAGATGGATTGAATGCTATAACATGTACTCAGACAAGTAGTCATGACTTCAATGGGACTATTCATATGAGGACAATTTGAATGAGGACAAATTGCAGGAATAAAGTCCTTATGTGTGTTTTCCTTTAAAATTTTAGCCAGGTAACCAATGGGTTTAAAAAAAAAAAAAGTCAGGCTGCTATTCCCTTGCATTCATAAGCATGAAATTCACCTCTATGTAGAAGGCCAGCACAAGACTTATGCATAGATCTTGGGTTGATCCTCTGCACAAGGGAGAATTTCACTCATACCAGACAGGATCTAATTCTGCTCCCATTGATTTCAACAGAAGCAAGGTCAGGCAGGCAGAGGATTGGGAGAAAGAGTGTGAGAGGGGGTGAATACGGGTGTAACTGTGCTGCCTTTCTGCGACTGTGAACGTACACACTTGACAGAAACACTGCAAAGGTAATTGTGCAGTGTGAATTTCAGCGTCACTTAGAAGCCTTGGCAAATGTTTAAAATACCATATAGCTCTCAGAGGCTGGCACTACCAATTCCCACACATGATCTTCATAATGTTGATCTTACCAAGCCTTCAGCACCCTCACTGGCCTAGACAAGACACTGGTCCGGTACATCTGCATCTCCTTGTGTCATCTACACCTGAGTTATGAGAGTGCATAATGGGGCAGATTCTGGCCCCACTCACCAAGTGCACACAGAGGGCATAGAGGGGCCAGAAAAGAGCCACAAATGGTTGAAGTAGAATTTCCCCAGCAAAGGATTAATGCAGGCCCTTATGTAAAGGAGTGTGCTGGGGAAGCCCAGGGAATAGCACAGTGCTGACTGCTACAGGGAATCCTGGGTTGCTGCCCAGTCCATAGGTAGGCGGGAGGAGGCTGCTGTAAATTAGCATAGCCGGCAGTGCTGCTCAGTTTACACTGGGGGGGGCCTAACCGGCCTCTGCAGCAGCCTAGAATCCAGAAAGTAGAAAGGTGGCATAAAGCAACTTTTACCCCTACACTGCATCTTCCATGCTGCACCTTTCAGGGAGCACAACAAAAATCTGTCCCAGTAGGAGTAAAACACGATCTGATCTGAATTGTCCGGATAGAATCAGTGTTATAGTGTGTACAAAACAAGTGTTGTTTCTAATCAGTTTAGCTCGGTGATCTACACTTACGATCATTATCGTGAATAATTTGGAAGTTTTTCACAGAGGCCTGTGTGACTCGACCATGGAAATTTAAAACATAGGACTGGGTGTCATCATTCCAGACCGGAGTTTTGTTATGCAGCTCAATGACGCTCTCTGTATTTTTGTTCTGCCATCTTGCAAGAAGCGTTTCATGTTCCTGCATACATCACACACACAAACTTCAGGTTAGCACTCTCTGAGGGGAAAGGGGATTAACAACTTCAACTTTACCACCTTAATTGTAACTTCCACTATCACAGTACAAATAAAAACAAAACAAAGGAATGTAAAGTATTTTAATTGGAATTGGGAAGCCAAATCCTATAGGCACCTTTGAAAATCCCAGTCCGTAGCTGATCTCTGAAATGTATTAGTATTGATTATTTGTAACATGGTAGCACCTAGGAGCCCCAGCCACAGACCAGGACCCAATTGTGCTAGGTGCTGTACAAACAGAACAAATCTCTAACATCCAACCCTTCAGAAGTAGAAACATTACCAATCTGGGGGAAAGAGGACATCCTTAAATAATTTTAAATGTTGAGACACATTGTGACTTACGTTACGTGGTCGGATAGAAACTCTTTCATGGTCCATATTCATTCCTGGTATGACCACACTCATTTTGCGAGGTCCTTTAAATCCCAAGACATTTGTTTCCTAAAAATTTTTTAGAAAAAGTATTTATAATGCTTCTTATTTTTAATCTTGGAAGTTAACTTCTTTAGCCCAGAGGATAAAGCAGTGTCATCAGCCCATTATGAGTCCACTCAAAAACCATCTGAATTGCCCGCATTCATCAGCACTGTCAACCTCTCTATCTTAACAGTTCTGACAACAGGAAAAATGGAAATATAGTAGTCTGACATAAAGCCCTCTGTGACAAAGCTTCTAGGACAGGCTGCCAGCTACATTAATGCAGATAAAAAATCATTAATTGTTGAAAACAGATATGAAATAACCAGAATGTCTGGGTACCACTACTTATCACAATAAATTGCGGTTATAATTTCATAACTGCTAAATGCGCACACACATTTTAATGAAGAGAGAAAGGAAACAAAGAAACCTAGCTTCCTTTCATTCCACAGCCAGTACAAAAGCAAAAGAGAAAGAGCTGCCAATGTTAGCATCTGTTAATATTGGTTTGATTTGTAAAGTCTTCAAATATGGTAGGCTTGGAGATGAGAATGACAAAACAAACAAACATGGTATCACGAAGGCAGGTTTTCTTAGTTACAGAGGCAGAGGCGGTAGAGGAAAAACAACATTGGTGCCAAGGTATGTCCATGCAAAATACTGTATTTCGTATTAAATGTAACTTTGCTATCTCCTCAGGTTTTAACCGTGCCCGCCGCCATGGTAACCGAGAGTCTCTCAAAAGGTAAGTGCCAAAATCAAAATAGACCCATAGTCTGATTTCTCTTTTCAGTCCCTACTTGTTGTCAGAGCTATTATCCTCCCCCACCCTCTTCTATCTTCAAGGGGCAATAACCTGCAAAGGTGGGAGTCTCAAATCACTCCATGGGGGCCTATCTCTGTGCCCACTGAAGTCAGTGACAAGCTTTACCATCAGTTCAGCTACCCCAGGGAGACACCAGAACCTGTCAAGAGCCTCATCTACATTAGGGCAGGTGCAACTCAACCCGTGGGAATTTTCAAAAGTGACTCTTGAATTTGGAGGCCTCATTTTTGGGTACTCAACTGGAAACGCCTAGAAAGGGCCTGATTTTTCATACAGTGTTGAGGGTGGAAAAAAAAACAGAGCCCTTTATGTCGTCTCAAGTTGGGCACCCAAAAATTAAGGCACCCCTCATTTATAGTCACTTTTGAAAATGTAGGCCTAAAATTCCCGCATGCAGATGAAGCCTGTGTCATACTCCAAATTTCTGAAATCACCCCAGTTATTTCAACAAACATTCCATTCTACCAATCCTGCAAAAGATTTTCAGCCATGCTGGATAAATCCCATTGGGTACAGAAGAGACAGATGGATTTTTGTGTCTCCAGGACAGTAATTGAAAGCTTTCTGCCTATTTTACAAAATGCTTCTGTCAAGGTCTTTGACAGAGTAAAAAAAGGTCATCATTTCAGCTGGGAATTTCTATTTGATGCCTGTATAATAGTGAGACCCAAACTAATAGATTTGCCAACAGCATTCGCAAGCCAGAGCAAGCTTAGATAACACGGCAAGAGCCAACTCCTGTGAAGAAATTCGTGCGTAGGCTTATCTTCCACTAATTATTGACAATACTGGTTTTCTATTCAGTGTCTTGAGCATTTATTTTCAAGCTGGAGTTGAGCAATCCACTGAGACACCAATGTGGCTGGAGACTGCGAAAGCTGGAGTTAAACACTAATGCCGTATAACATTAGTCGCGACAAGAATACATTATCCCCCTGAAGCTTCAGTAACATATTCATCAGACTTTCTAGTAAAAACTAAAATTAATGCTTTTGCTAAATGAAAAGGCAACTGAAGGGAGGAAAGTACTGATTTCACACTGTAAATTATACCGTTGATGAGTAAATCACTAAAAGGCTTTATGAAAGTGTATATCAATGGATGTAATCATTTTGCCAACATCAAGCTGCAACATTAAAATTCAGTTCTGCATAAACATGAAATGCATAAATAAAGCAAGTAAGGAAGGAAAAGGAGCTTAATTTAAGCGCAGAACTTTCCAACATATCATCATCCAAATAAAGTAAATTTCCCAGATCTCCTCCGTCATTCTCTTCCGCCCCATAATTTTGTTGTAAATACATTTTTATTCCAGGGCTGTGACTAGTGCTATTTGGGGAAAATAGACCAAAATCTGATCTGACCCCACTGTAACTCCATTTACTGTAATACAGTCTTGATCTATACTGGTGCAAAGGAGCTCAAAAATAGATTCTGTGGACCAGATCCTCTGCTCCTGTAAATGGCAATAGCTCAATTGACTTTATTGAAGCTATAGTGAGTTAAATCAGTTGAAGAGCTGCTCCTGTGTGTTTAGGTGATGGATTATCTGCCATTTACCTGACCATTGTGTTGTTCCTGGGAATAGTATAATGGTGATTCATATATTTAATTAATGGAGCGTAGAACTTTTCCATACTCTGCCTTTTAAAACACAGTGTAAATTTAGGCTATTATGTGTTTTGTTACAATAATAGTTATAAAGTCCTCATACTATACACCCCAACTGCTCGCATGCAAATAGTTCTATAGGGAATACAAAAATTGGATCGATGATATCCACTGTCTTTCCTTGGTTTCATTCCCTTCCTATCTTAACTACATATACACATCGTGGGTATTCTATCTGCTACCCAAGATCCATAAACCCGGAAACCCTGGACGCCCCATCATCTCAGGCATTGGCACTCTGACAGCAGAATTATCTGGCTATTTGGACTCTCTCCTCAGACCCTATGCTACCAGTACTCCCAGCTATCTTCGAGACACCACCGACTTCCTGAGGAAACTACAATGCATTGATGTTCTTCCTGAAAACACCATCCTGGCCACCATGGATGTAGAAGCACTCTATACCAATATTCCACATGAGGATGGACTACAAGCTGTCAGGAACAGTATCCCTGATGAGGCCACAGCAAGCCTGGTGGCTGAGCTTTGTGACTTTGTCCTCACCCACAACCACTTCAGATTTGGGGACAACTTATACCTTCAAGTCAGTGGCACTGCTATGGGTACCCGCATGGCCCCAAAGTATGCCAACATTTTTATGGCTGACTTAGAACAACGCTTCCTCAGCTCTCGTCCCCTAGTGCCCCTCCTCTACTTGCACTACATTGATGACATTTTCATCATATGGACCCACGGAAAGGAGGCCCTTGAAGAATTCCACCTGGACTTCAACAATTTCCACTCCACCATCAACCTCAGCCTGGACCAGTCCACACAAGAGATCCACTTCCTGGACACTACAGTACAAATAAGTGATGGTCACATAAACACCACCCTATACCGGAAACCTACTGACCGCTATACGTACCTACATGCCTCCAGCTTCCATCCAAGACACATCACACGATCCATTGTCTACAGCCAAGCCCTAAGATACAACCGAATTTGCTCCAACCCCTCAGACAGAGACAAACACCTACAAGATCTTTATCAAGAATTCGTAAAACTACAATACCCACCTGGGGAAGTGAGGAAACAGATTGACAGAGCAAGACGGGTACCCAGAAATCACCTAGTACAGGACAGGCCCAACAAGGACAATAACAGAACACCACTGGCCATCACATACAGCCCCCAGCTAAAACCTCTCCAGCGCATTATCCACAATCTACAACCTATCCTGGAAAATGATCCCTCACTCTCACAGACCTTGGGAGGCAGGCCAGTCCTCGCTTACAGACAACCCCCCAACCTGAAGCAAATACTCACCAGCAACTACACACCACACCACAGAAACACCAACCCAGGAACCTAGCCCTATAGCAAACCTCGTTGCCTACTCTGTCCCCATATCTACTCTGGCAACAGCATCAGAGGACCCAACCACATCAGCCACACTATCAAGGGCTCATTCACCTGCACATCCACTAATGTCATATATGCCATCATGTGCCAGCAATGCCCCTCTGCCATGTACATTGGCCAAACCGGACAGTCCCTCCGCAAAAGAATAAATGGACACAAATCGGACATCAGGAATGGTAACATACATAAGCCAGTAAGTGAACACTTCAATCTCCCTGGTCATTCTATTACAGATTTAAAAGTCACTATCATTGAATAAAAAAACTTCAGAAACAGACTTCAAAGAGAAACAGCAGAACTAAAATTCATTTGCAAATTCAACACCATTAATCTGGGCTTGAATAGGCACTGGGAGTGGCTGGCTCATTACAGAAGCAGCTTTTCCTCTCCTGGAATTGACACCTCCTCATCTACTATTGGGAGTGGACTACATCCACCCTGATTGAATTGGCCCTGTCAACACTGGTTCTCCACTTGCGAAGTAACTCCCTGCTCTCCATGTGTCAGTATATAATGCCTGCATCTGTAACTTTCACTCTATGCATCCGAAGAAGTGAGGTTTTTACTCACGAAAGCATATGCCCAAATAAATCTGTTAGTCTTTAAGGTGCCACCAGACTCCTTGTTGTTTTTGTAGATACAGACTAACACGGCTACCCCCTGATACATATACACACCAGTGCCTTTTTGTAGAACTTATTTACTGTTGAATCACACCCAAGGCCAAAACTCTCACTACATCAAAACACATTAAGATATACTATCTACCTCACTGTGCAAGTGATTTAGAGTCTGAGCAACATCCACTGAAGTCAGTGGGAGTTTTTTCATTAAACTACAATGGAAATGGGATCAGATATTTTTTATTATCTAAGAACCCAACTTACTGAGTCTGGAGCAAACTGAATTGTGTGCTATTCAGAACTTAACAGGGTAAGCGTTGAGCATGGCAAACAGTCTTGCTGCTAAGCATACAGCCAGACCTCTGCATCTCACTAAAATCTTACTTCAGATACGTTTACAAAAGCACAGCTATTCTGAAATTGACCTTTAGGTGCTGCTGAAGATTTATTAATCAACTATTCTGCTGTCACGATAAGATTCTCTGTGTTGAGAGTACAAACAATTACTTTGCCCTTGCACTTACTTCACCCATAGTGCTTGGAGCATAACACAGAGGGGGGCTCCACAATTAGGGATTTCAGTGCATTTATCTTACAATTAACAATTAAGTTATTGCCAGTCTTTCATTTTGTTTGGATAAATGAGGCATGCTGGTCAGATTCAGTATGCTGGTTGTTGCTGGCACAGCTTTCTCCAAAAGGGGACTTGATCAATATGAACTAAGAGGGAGTTGGGTTTCACATCTGACATCAGATGTTTGTTACAGTGGGTAGTTTTTACTCAAGGGAAACCCAAGGCTGGAATTAAAAAGGTCACCTTAGGATAAAGTTGTTTTGAATACCATCTGAGTGGTACTTTACTGCATTGCATTTGTGCTGCAATCTGTACAAACAACCTTTACTTTAACAGGCAGTGTCATTAATCAAATCAAATCAAATCCAGATCACCTTTTGTGCTGTGGTCAGAGCGCATTTGCAAATCTAATAATTTTCTTCTGAAATATTAAAAGATCAGTGGAACAAGTAATAATCTTAACTATGTAATTTTTTTATATATACTTGTAAGTTTTAAACACACTGATCTAGTAATAGGCATAGAAGCAAACTCATTAATCTGTTTTATACAAACTCACCAAACAGTGGGTATGATTCTGATCTCACTTACATTAGTTTTATGCATGTAGTCGCTAACTCCATTGACTACAGTGGGGTTTTTATCTGGAATGTCCAAATATCTGGTGATTCCATGCAAATGATACAATACTTCAATTTGCATATTTTATAACTATATCTATAGCTATATATCACTTCATTTGCATATTTCTTTTTTTTAATACATATAAAAAGTTGTTGTTTTTTTTTACTCCTACTCCTGGCTAGCAGCAGCAGATCAGTTGCTCTGCTACAGGGAATGCCACATTACAAAAGTCAGTAAAAATAATTCACTAGACATGTAAGTGCCTCTATGTCATAGTGAAACTGAAGTCTAAATATAAAGTGAAGTCAAATGCTTGAGTTTATGATTTTAAAGGTATTGTTTGCTGAAAATCTGAAGGGGCGGACGTGAAGCACCCAGACACCAGAGTGAAGGGGTGGGTTAATGGGTGGGGGAAATGGTGTTGCGTCATCTGCACTAAGACAGAACCAACCCCACGCCCCAACAAAAAAAGCATGTTAATGTTGGTAATATCATTGACCCTATTGCCTGGAGTCATGCCCATGGAAGCGGAGGGGCCCCTCATTTTGGTTTTCATGTGCTGACAATCCTCCAGGTCATTCAGCGCACCATCCATCACTCCAGACAGATTGTTTCTTACAGCCCAAGACTCACCCTCTCAAGCTGGGGGGAGGGGATGGTGTGGCTAGCTGGTCCACATCATACTGGAGCCAGAAAGAGGCCAGATGCTCTTGGTTCCTTCAGGGGGAGACATGCACTCTCTCTTTCTCTCCAAGGGACCATTTCAGACCTACCTGCCCAGCTCCCTGTGAACTCTACTGGATCATAGATGCCATCTCCAGGGTGCCATTGCTGCTGATCATGTTTTACTGGTAGTAATTTTGTCCCCACAGCTACAGTTCCCATAAGATGTGTACAGGAGTGTAAAGCATTCTATCCCCATAGTACCACAGCTCTGAGGTCTTCTGACTGGAGATGAGGGGCCTGTCAGACGGCACTCTGGCTGGAGATGAGGCGTACATGTGGATACATTTCTTACCTCTACTTCCTGTTAAGTTTCCTTGTCTTCCTGAGAAACAATCTGAAACTGGGAGCCTGAGTTGTTCAGGGAGCGAATTCTGACTTACATCAGTGTAAGTGAGAAGAGAACCAGGCCCAATGTTTTGAAAATTGACTCCCACTCCTTACAGGCTTTGCCTGCGAGCAGTACTTACATAGCAAATAGCAGCTAGCTCCTGACGCAGGTTACTTGCTTCTAGGCTTGATGTTGTTTTCATTGGATTTACTCCATTGTCATATACTGTAAACTTAGTCCCCATAAGATTTGATCTATCAAAAAACAGGAAAACAAATTACTTTTGTTGACAATACTGCCTGAATTATCTAGTCCCTTATCATATCAGAGCCTCAAGTGGTAAAAATCCCATAATATTCTATTAACTGTAAATAAAGTGGTCATCTGAAATCCTAAATATACATGCACCTCTGGGAGGCAGGATATTATAAGATGCATGTTATAGTGACTGTCCCTATTATTGCACTGTGCTGGGAGAATTCTTGTAATCTACCAAGATCAAGAGGCGATAAATCAGACATAAAAGAAGCAGTACAGTTCTAGTTAATCTGCAGTGCCATTTTCAATGCAGATCACATATAAAAAAAAGAGTTAAATAATTTGAGTATCATGTATGATGCTTAAGACACTCATGAGGCTGAGTTTTGTTGGGAGTTTCTGTTGAGTTGCTGTTTTAGTTGGAGTTCTATCAAAGGTGCCTAGACCAATAGATAAGTACTTTTCTGTATATTTTTTTTAGAAATCTAAAGAAATAAATAAGTAAAATATGTGTGTGCAATAATATACTGAGACCCCAATCTCACTTGGGACTTCTTACAGCATTGCTACTCTGTCTCCGCTCTCCGGGGAACCACAACACATAGAAAAGGGAAATTTTCCCTCCCATTTTAAAAAGTTCTAGCCCTCCCATTGGCTCTGTTGGTCAGGCGCCCACTCCTTTCTTTTTGCCTGTTGGCTTGTTAACCCTTTACAGGCAAAGCAAGTAGAGAACAGTTATTAAGGGGAATTTTATAGCTAACTGGCTGGCTAGGTGTCCATAAAAGGGAGCTCCCCCCTCCCATTTATCACAATGCAGTTTAAGGCTTTTATTAAACGGCAGGAGACAGGGGTAAAATTTTCAAAAGGGCCTAAGGGCAGATTTTCAATGGTATTTAAATCAATGGGGGTTAGGCACCTAATCTGCTTAGATGCTTTTGAAAATCCCCCTAGGTGCATATCCGCATTGGTAGGCACCTAAATAGATTAGAAAATCTGTCCCATTAGCTTTCAATAAGATTTAGGATCCTACATACCTAAATCACTTTTAAAAATGGAAAATGGAACTTAGGTACTTTTGAAAATTTTACCCAAGGCCTAGAGTCACATGATATAACCAAGACTGTAACTAAGGATAAGCCCTCTTTTTAATTTACAGAATTAAATGTGGATACATAATTGCAACGAAACGGAATATTCTGCCAAGAAACACATATTCCTTCCTCTCTATCTTGGGTGCTTAAATGTTTACCTTAGTTTTCCAATGAAACTCTCTCCACCTCGAGACAGGTCAGTTGGGTCTATAGAGATGAGGTAATTAGAAGTTTTGCTCTTCTTTCGCTTCCTTCCGGCTAATAGAAATACCTAAGGAATGCAGAAAATGTCACATTGTAGAATGTCAAAGACTGTTTAACACCCCATCCTTCCAAGAAATGGGCAATGTTCCCGAGGTTTATCATCGTCAGCAGACGCAGTCACCTGAGACTTAGCAAAAATGGGTAAAAGCCAGCAAGGCGCAGTAACTGCTTCTTCCTTCAATCCATTATTTATGGTTTAAATAATTAAACCTGATATGCTTTGTTAAATGTTTAATTCTAGCTTGTACTGGCTCCTCCAAGGGAAGTGAAAATAGAAGCCTTTCAGTCGCAAAGGGCAAGGAGCCTCAGTTGCTAACGATTTTCAGCTGCCAGGCATTGACTCTTCTAAGACCAAATAGTAAGATAAAGAATGGGAAAGTAAATGTAACGTGGTGACACGTTGCATAGTACCAAACCCTTCGTCAAAGGAAATATATAATTCTACTAGCTACATAAAAATTCTGAAGACACTTTTAAAGGCTTTAAGTTCAGGTGTAACTGGTATGTCATTCAGGTATATTTTATGACCTTTTTACCATCCTCCCTTTCCAAGTGGAGGTAATAGGTAGGGTACATTCCTCGGTCCATTCCCTTCTTGTCTCTTGTGATTCGGCATTTGACGGTGACGCCCTGTGGAGCAGGTCTCACAGCAAACTCCTCCAGGTCATCAACATCTATGACAGGCTCATTTGCGGAAGGGCTGGGAGCTGAGGCTGCCTCCTAGAAGAGTAAGAAAGGTTACCTCATGTTTACTTTATGATTACAAAGGAAAGACTGAAAACACAAGATTTTAAAGAAACATGTCAGCAGCTGCACTGCAGAAACAGCTTTTCTTAAAAATAAATAATAATAATAATGGCAATAACATAGCACATTGCATTCCCCCTGTTCTGGACCCCTTATGCCTCTCAGGTGCTGCAAAGGGGTGGGATTTGGAGGCAGCTCAGATCAGAATCCCCCCTCTCAGCTGGCGTAAAGCCATTGGAACAGTCTCCGATGCCAACTGCACCCCTGCACAGGGGACATACTGGAAAAAAGGAGTGGAGTTAGTTGCACCTAGAAAGTCAGATTCATAACCAATGCAAGGCAGAATCTAGCTCAATATTTATGGATGCATCCTTTGCAAAACCCTAGATCTGAATACCCCCAATTCTGAGAAAGTTCATGTCTGGAAAAGGTAGGCAATTGGGAGATCACAAAAGGGAAAAGTGGGTTGATTGGGGATGGATTACAGTTGAGGTAGTAGGGTTAAGAATGACTGTACTAGAGAGTTGAGAGCACTTTGGGTACCAGTGGCAGGAGCAGAGTGAGAGACTACAGATGGAGATAATAGTAAAGTCAAAATCTCTCTCCCTATCACCAACTCTCATCAAAAATTTTATTTTAACAATTTGATATTTAGTTTAACCTATTTTTCTGTCTCTTCATTCAGGTAATATTAGCTATGTGTTTACTTCTGGGAATGTTTGGTTTGACTTTTCAATGAAATTTCAGGTTATTTCACCCATCTCTAGTTTTTGATTTTCAGAAGATGCTCTTCTATTCAACCTTTCCATTACTTGCTTCTCTGAATCCTGTGATGTACCACAGCAAACCTCCCTCAAGATGCTATATTAAAAAAATGCCTCTGTTAAAAAACACTGGCTTTCTGACCTGGAAGTGACACAGTTCATATTAATCTACAGGCAACACTTCTGCCTTCTAACCTTGTTTGATTTCTTGCTTGTTGCAGAGCCAGGACGGGTGTTACTGTTTAACTGGGAGGAACTTGAGCTGTCTTCATCATCCTCATCCTCTTCATCAAAATTCATGCTGCTTGAAATGCCTGACGAGAAAGCAAACAAGTGTATATGAAATGTGAAAACACTAAAGCTGCATATGCATGCATACAGGATACAAACGATGAGCCCCAGGTGAGACTGGGGTCCCAGTGTGCTAGGTCCAGTACAAACACATACTAAGAGAAAGCTCCTGCCCTGAAGAGCTTTACAATCTAAATACACAAGACATACAAAGGGTGGGAGGAAAGGAAGTGTCATTATCCCCGTTTTATAGAGATTGAGTGATTTACCCAAGAACACACAAGAAGTGTGTGGCAGAGCCAGGAACTAAATCCAGATCTCTTAGCTGAGTGCTTTAAATACAAGATCATAAAAGCCCCATTCGGATCGGTGAAGGCAGCCCTTTGCAGCTGCACGGGGGGTCTAAAAAATTGCAAGATGTACCACATTATGGTCAAATTTAATTTTTAGCTATTCCTAAGGCCCTACTTAATATGTGATATTGCAGAAATTGTGGATTAGGCTTCCACCACAATTTTGATTTTAATTAGCTTACTTTGCACACTCCACAATTTTGCATACATTTTTAAGTTTGCAACCCATACTTTTTTCACCATTAGTACAGTAAAACCCCATTTATCCAAGCTGATAGCAGCTGGGGCTTGGGCTGTCAGCACCTGTGCAAGGCGGGGCTCCCATTGTCAACCTCACACATTGATGAGTGTAATATAGTTGCAGCAAAATGTCCAGTTATCAAAAAAAAAAAAAAAAAATTAGCAGGCATAACATAACATAAACATTGAGTGTTTGTATTGTTCCAGCAAAGTTTTCTTAAATAGGTCTTCTTTGGCTTTTCCAAATTACTGCAATTAATAAATGTCCATTATTTCTTTTCTGTGATTTTTCTGTGTCTTGTCCACACTCTGCTGCAATTATTTGACAATCATCCTGCAATTCAAGTAGGGCCTTAGCTATTCCTATATTGTCTCATGAAAAGCAGATCTTAGTGTGATGGGGAAAAAATTATAAAATCAAACTCTGTTTTTATGTACGTTTTTGTATGTAAAAATAAGACCAGAACAGAGGGAATCCCTTAGATCACTGATCCATTTCACTTTAATACTTATGTGTCAGTCCCGCAAGTGCCCCAGCCACACGCCACACAAACTTTGAGGAGTCTAAGGAAATGGAAGTTTGAAGACCAGGTTGGACTTGGCAGCAGAAGATCTAGGTGGGTAGGATCTGGGAAGTCTAGCAGGCCAGGTTTTCCAAGGGAGTTTTACGTAAATGAAACCACCTTCCACTTTTGGTCCAAATCTGAAATTACAGCTTGATTACATAATATGTTCCAAAAATATTAGCTATTTTCCATAATTTTGGTCAAGAATTTCCATAATCGTTAATTAAAATACAGAAGGGTAAATAGGACAAGTACTAAACAAAGATCTTTGGAGCCAAATGAACAGTAGGGGCAGGGTTAACTTCTTCCTTCTGTACTTACCTGGAACATGATCCAGGGCCACAAGACTGGATTGGGAGGTGGAAGTGGACCAGGATGTATTTGCGTGGGGATCTGGGAAAGGAAAAAATCCATGGGCTTGGATTTGCAAACCCTTAATCACATGCACAATCCTTGATGAGAGGACCCCACACATGACTAAGGGCTTGCTGGGTAAAGCCACATTTCTGCTGCCATAACTCTCAGATATTCTCCTTTATAAAAGCCATCACTTGTTGAAGACTGAAACTTACCTTAGGCCCATTGAAACCTGGTGTCACCTCCCTTTCAGTATTTTGAATTAAATGAGAATGAGCTGAATTATAGAACTGAGGTTACAGAATGTATTATTCATGCTAAATGGTTGCATTGTTAATCTTTCAGCACATTGTGGGTGAGTTCTTCATTGTGAGTCTTTGGTCTACTTTTTGATCTTTGACACACTGATATAATTCAGGGATACACACAGGGGTACGCACAGCAAGCAAGGATTGAACCAAACTAGTAGATAGACTCATATATTAGCTGAAATGCTTGTGGCAATATTCTTAGGTTTGAATTTTGACACTGATCGAAATTGTGTTGTAGCTTTTATTTAATTTTTTTCTTTATTTTTATTTTATTTTCTTTATTTTATTGCTATTTCCAATCACTTCAAATGCTCATCCTCCCACAAATGCATAGGGGTCAAGTAGATGCATACACATTGTTAAGTATCCCTTAGAGATGCAACAGGCATCGTCCCATCATCCACTGCTTCAGTTCTCCCTACTATGGAAAAAAACAATACAAAAGTGGCGTCAAAAGAGTCTCCAACAATATCCTGTGTATAAGGAAAGTCAGAGCTCATAGATTAACTAGTCATTTTGGCCATACCTGTTAGAATTTGAAGACCTGTGATCACCCACCACCATCACACAGAATAGGAACTACCTGAAGAGAGTGTGATGATGTGCCCCTCTCTTCATTCTTTGACTCCCATTGAGAACCTTAAAAGCTATTTAACAAGAGCCAATTTTTCAAACGGGGGACATGGAATTACAGTCGCTTTTCTACAACTGGATATTAAGAACATTAGACTATTTGGAGGGCATAACATTGAATGATCTGAAGTTAAGCTCCTTAGCTCATGCAGATGACAACAGGCAGACACATTTGAATTAATAATGACATCCTTTGCTACCTTGGAAAATTGGTGTAGTCGACTTGGAGTTACAATAAATGCCAAAAGATAAAGTGATTGAATCTGGGAAAGGGACAAAAGATAAAGTGCTGAAATGCAGACACAGCAAAGTCATAGAACAAATAGAATCTTATGTGTTCCTAGGAAGCTTGATCAGTGCCAATTGCGCCATCAAGGATGAGGTTAAAAGGAGATGTGGCCTTAGCCACAAGTGCTGCACAGAAATTGATGGGATTATGGATTGTTAAAAACATTACAACTAGTATCAAAGGGAAAATTTATCAAACCAGTGTACTAACAGTATTATTCTATGGCCTGGAAGCAGCTGCATTAAATGAAACAGAATCAGAAGGCTGGTAGCAGTAAAGATGAAAGACAGCAGGTGTAAAGTGAAATGATTTAAAGACGACTGAAGCGGTTAGGAAGAGAGTAGGATGTCAAAGCAGGGTACAGGATTGGCTACAATTGAAAAGATTACAACAAGGGGGACGCTGCAGGTGACAAACAAATGATAGGATGCTAACGAAAACAATGCAAACACAATCAGCATCAGTCTGACCACCAATTAGATAGGACATTATATGCAGGGACATGATCAGGCTGGGTTTAACAGAGGAATAAGTCAAGAACAGGATGAATGGCAATGCTGTACTGTGTTCCCAGTGTCTGCAAAGATGCTCTGGGATGGGGGGAAAAAAGAATTTTTCCGATACTGGCATGCAAATTACATCCAACATTTGTGAGGGCAACCTCAGCATTCCATGTCCCAAATGGGCACTGGTGCATAAAAAAGCAGGGCATTGAGCACACTACTATGCAGTGGCATAAACAGTTCTTTTATTTTAGTCTGCATTTACACCCATCATGCAGGAGTCAGATTTTGCTGGTGTAATCACTAGCAAATGTTTGCCAATGTTTGACAAACTGGTTCTAAGCATCTTTTGGAAAAACCCTGTGAATGCTTTAAAGAAGCTCCTGTTTCAGCTTTGTTCCCAGAAAGCAATTTTGTTTGCTGCTTGAAGTATTACACAAATCTATTCCTTCTCTAAATCTCAAAGCAACAGCAATTTTACCTCCAGCTGGCAATGAAGAATTACAACTATCCAGACTGCTACGGTCACAATGACATTAATGAAACTGATAAATGTGTAACTAAATGTTAGATTTCCATCTGATTTTTGCTAAAACCTGAGGAAGTGTGTGTCTGTCCTTCTGATTCATTCACTGTCAAGGAAGGCTCAATGTTAAAAATATTGAAATCAAAAGGCAAGAATATTTCCCACAGGAAGAAAATTATTCTAGTTGTGGCACTTTCCAGCAGATGGGGAAATCAAATAAAACATTTGGCATTTCCTTGCAAGGAGAGTATTGCCTGTGCACTAAGGTATTCTATAACCTATCTTCTCCTAACTGAAACAGACATGTTGGATGCTCCCTGCGGAGCAGACAGGCATCTGTTAACATTGGACACTCACCACAAAGTTCCTGTCAAACAGCAGAATGGGTTCAAATCAGGACTAAGCAATTCTAATGACAATCAGCATGCCCTTTCTTACCATCAGCATTGCCCTTACACGGCTTTCCCCTTCCTCAACCATAAACAAATTGAAAGTGGCTTATGGGCAGCTACTCTCAAGGTTCCCACAGGAGCATGGTTCTCTAGATTCATGGTGACATGGCAGTGAGATGGTCCAGGGACCAGGGCAGAAGCATTGGGCCTGCACCTGAAAGCCTCAGCCCCTAAACAAATGTCCCCATGGTTCTTGGGACATCCAGGGGTGAGAAAAGCTAGCTAACAAGCTTCCTTCTCACTTCACGGGATGGCAGAGCCCATCATCCAACAGGAATATCCCCTGGAACCTCTACTAGTTGAAACCAGCTTATTGATGCTTTGTAGCCACACAGGGTATGGAGTGATGCACTGACCTTAACAGGGGTCACGAAGCTAAATCCCCAGTACTTTCATTTAAAACGTCCCCTGCATAAACGGTTAGGCTGGCTATGTGTACTGTACGTACTGCTAGTGGCAGTGTGTAGGGTTTGTGTACCAACAAACAGCCTGCCAGAGGGGAGACAGCAGGGGAAGTCTCCAGCCGCAGGAAGCAGACAGCCTTTTCCTGCTGCCAGTCTTTCCCAGCGGCGGGGAAAGATTCCACAGTGGGGAGATGCCCAACTCTTTCCCTGCTGCTTCCCCCTGCCAGAGCCTTCCCCCACTGGGGGAGTCCTTCCTGAGAAGGAGAAAGAAGGCTCCAGCAGCATGGGACACTACACCACTAAATCTAGATGGAGAGGCATGGCTTGGGTGAGCAGAGAGCATGTAGGGTATGTACTTGCCTATATGCCCACACCCTACAGGCATGCCTTTATTCTACTCATCTAAGCCAGGCCTCATCAACCACACTGCTATTTATACCCGTGCTAGGGGGGTGCTACGTGGGTATGTACGCTGCATGGCCCCGTAAGAAGCGTGCAGGGTAGACATACCTTTACTGTCTACTAAGTATGCCAGTTTAACAGTTTTTAATATCAAAAAAGAGACCGCCCCAAAATAATAAACCCCAGTAGTTTGACCTAACTTCAAAGTTGGTTTATAATTAGAGCTGGTCAGAAATTTCCTAAGATGACATTTTCCCTCAGGAAATGTCGATTCATCAAAAGCAAAATGTTTTGCGGAAAAGTTTCTATTTTGACAAATTTCCTTTCAAGGAAAAAAAATGAAAAAAAAAAATTCTATTCTGACATTTTCAGAATGAAACATTTCTATTTTTCATTTCAAAATTATTTTTATTTGAAATTTCTTTTATTTTACATTATTAAAATGTAAACAAAATAAATGTCAAAATCAGAAAAAAGTTTTGATTTTTTTCAAAATGAAATATTTTGTTTGGAATTTAGTTTCCTAGCAAATTTTAATGTGTTTGTTTTTCTTCTGTTTTGGAAGAAATTTTTTTTTTCTAACTCGCAAAACTTTCCAGGAAACAGAAAATGTTCTCACCCAGCTCTATTTATAATTTCTAAATCAACCAACTTTTGTGAGCAAGGTGACTGGCTTATAAACATTTTGAGCCATGCATTTAAGTGGCAACCAATACACAGGGAACTTGTTAGTCAAATCAGTCTCTCTCAGATCCAAATACCCAGGAAACTTCACACTTGGAGGAAATGTGTTCATTTCAGGCTGAGTCGCTAACATCCACAGTGTGAAACATTTGAGATAATGAATCTCAGTGAGAGCTGCTCTACAAAACGAAACTGGCATTTAGAAAAGAACAGTCTATTCTATACAAGTCAAGTTCTCACTTAAATTTTGCTCTTTGTGGACTATGTGTATATTTTTAAAGCACCAGTTTCTCTCTGTAGAGCAGCTTTGGTCAAAGCCATCTTAACTTCAAAGGTTGCATGCTGAAGAAGCAGAGCCATTAAGGCTTCAGAAAAGCATTGTGAAGATTTTAGGATTTATTTCCTCCTAAGCTGTTGTCTGATAGGAGATAACACTGTTGCAGAAAGGGAGAGACAGACGGACAGACACACACACACACACACACTTACACTTATTTCATCCCCAGTCAGGGCTGTCCTTGAAAAAACCCCAGAACATTTGAGAAGTATGCTGCCAAGAAGTGCCGCAGAATACAGTTCTGTCATTTTTACCTTTAGGAGGATGAATTTGTGAATTGATTCTACAACCACACTTAATATTCTGCCTTCTAATTTATATGTGGCCATTGCAAGCCCTTTTGTTATGCTTAAGTACGTGATTTCTATCATCCTGCAATTCAGATTGTAAAACTTATGGATGAGAGCTTTAACACCTGCCACCTTGATAGCAACATTGCACTGAAGTATGGGAAAGCCATGTCCCAGAGTACACATAGGTCTCTTGCTGCTTGGGCCAATGGGGAACTCCATTACAATTATGGAGGTAAAACAAGGGAGCAATAAGGGAAGGATAATGATGATTCACTGAAGGAAGGACCTCAAGTGAACTGGTGAAAAAACATGTCTATGCCTTAGTTTAGGACCAGGCTACCATTGGGAGTAGAAGGAGTCACCAGCCTAAAAACAGCAAACAACGAGCATAAGTAGGTAGCTTTGGCTACTTACCCTTTTTCTGCATTGTTACTCTAAGGTCCAGCCTGCTTTGTTGTTGGCCACTAGCCATCGTCTCTCCATCATCTTCATTGTGGCTAGACTGCCCAACAGTAAGAATCTGAATTTGGCTTCCTACCTCCTGAACATCATCTTGAAATGCAGCAGGGCCATCAATTCCTGTCAGACAACAGCAAAAGTCTAGTCAAAGTATTACTGAAAAGCTAACCAATATCAACTCAGATGACATCCTATCTAAGAAACAAAGTTCAGCAGTCCATCTGCAATTACATTTTCATGACTAAAATAGTCTTCAAGGCAAACAAGTCATTTGAACTCCCAAGCTTTTTGATTTGTTCCCAGAGATCAGACTAGCTCTGTGACCTGGAAGAGAGTGTTCCGAGTATTAGTATGCATGGGAGTTCATCAAGCACAACCACTCGGCTTCAGACTGTCCATAGCTGACACTGCCTCAACAAATACTCTCTTTGAAGCTGATGTAGAGTTTACTGAGGTCTTCCGTGTAAAAGCTATTTTACAACAGTACTGGTTTTCTGAACTGTTGAAGCAAATGGAAAGTGTCTCTCTCTCTCTCTGTGAGAGCATTGCAAGAGAGAATGGTTTGGAGATTTCTCCACTTCTAGCCTTCAAACCTTTGATTATAGCATATCCATTTCCACAAGGTCTAAGCATCTCATTTTCAAGTGTATTCTGGGAATATAACACAGACATTGCTGAGACTTTTAGCACATAATGCTAAATATGAGTGACAAGTTGAATTTCACATACTAAAACAATTTCAAGCATGTTTGTTAAAAACTTCCAACAAACATGTTTCAAAAATGTTCACACTTGAAGATCGTCTCACTTAAACTATTGTGACCCTTGCTTCTTCAAGGCTGGACTCCACCAAACTGTTCATGTGTCAGCAGGGACCCAAATGGGTACTATACCGAATCACTTCTCTGAAGAAAGACCCTGTCTATTTAAGGTATTGGGTGCCATATCTAGGTTCCTAAATCAGTCAGTAGGTGCCTAAAATGGTTATTTAGGCACATAAAGATTTTGTTGCTCAACTTTGTGCGTTGATGTTTATAAACAGAGCAGTATTATAATATTAAAAACTCTATTGTATTATTGTTATATTATTAAAAAACCTAACTGGTTTCAAGACTAGCCTTGGTAAATTTATGGAGGGGATGGTAGATAAGGTTGCCTACAATGGCATGTAGGAAACAGCCAGAGATGGGCTAGTAGATGGGGAGGGCTATGTGTTACTACAGTAAATTCTTTCCCAGGTGTCTGGCTAATGGGTCTTGCCCACATGCTCAGGGTCTAACTGATCACCATATTTGGGGTCAGGAAGGAATTTTCCCCCAGAATCAGATTGGCAGAGACCCTGGGGTTTATCACCTTCCTCTGCAGCGTGGAGCATGGGGCATTTGCTGGTTTGAACTAGAGTAAATGATGGATTCTCTGTAACTTGAAGACTATAAATCTAATCTGAGGATCTCAGTAACTCAGACAGAGGTTATGGGTCTAATACAGGAGAGAGTGGGTGAGGTTCTGTGGCCTGCAACGTGCAGGAGGTCAGACCAGAAGACCATGACGGTCCCTTCTGGCCTTCAGTCTATGAATTTACTATTTGTATTACAGCAGCATCTAGAGACCCCAACTGAGATCATTATGCTAGGCACTGTACACATAATAAGAAAGTCCATCCCCAAAAGAGATTACAGTCAAAATAGACAAATGGTAGGAGGAGAAACAGAAACAGAGAGGTGAAATAACTCGCCCAAGCTCAAGTTCAGAAATAGAACTTAAGTCAGCAGACGCTCAGTCCAGTGCTTCCTGTTCATTAGACCATGCTGCATCCTCTAACTCTTGGAGGTATTGTCATGGGCAAGCAATGTCTAGACGTGGCCAAAACCTGAAAAAATCCCAGTTAGAACAAAATATGGAGAGGAAAAGAACAATACATTCCCTGGCTCAGAAGAGTGTGTTCAGAGTGGGACTATTTACCTGGCTTTCTCCTCTCAACTATAAATAAATCAATGATTAGGCCTAGTTCTCTCCTATAGAAAGTCAATTTCCTTTTTTGCCAGGATAGCAAGTTATCAACATTAGATTGTAAACTAGATTGTAACTCCTAGTTAAGATTTAGTGCTGTTGTGTACTACGTCAGCCACATAAAAACGTACTTTCACATTAATAAAAGCTATAATAATATCATTTATAGATATAGTAAATAATAAAAGCCTCTATAAGGTTGCTGCTCCACAAGCTTCTTTAATAAGCAACAGAGAGGAGAACTGGTAACCATTATGAGATTCTTATTGGGAAAGAATACAGCAAATTTGAAATTATAGGGTACACCTTGATTAGTGCGTGTCTGCTTACAAATGGCGAGTACATGGAGGTTTTAATTTGTAAAAGGCATCCAAGACAGTATAGTGGGGGCAAGGCTTATTCCTGTTTTGGTGTTTGTGGGATGAACGTCAGCTCATTAATAACTTTGGCTGAAAAAAACTGGTCAAGAATGGTCAAATGAAGCTGAGTGAATGCTACTAATTGTTCCTCTTCAACTGTTCCTTTGTCTTGGCTGGCAAACACATTTTAACACTGAACTATACTTTCAGTTTATGTCCATCACTTTGCATTAGTTGCTTGCACCTACATTATGTAATAATATTAATAACCAGTGAGTCATGAGCTTTTTCATTGACACCTTGTATGACACTTATCAGATATATTTCATGACATTAAAGAATTGGGGTACTGATGAATTGGTTAAGCCAGCTGCTGTTCATTACCAGATATCTGGGTACCCGTGGCCCTTGCGCTGTTCTTAATGTCACAACAAGATATTGGAATAGATGGACCACTGGTCTAATCCACTATGGCAATTCCTATGTCCCTACAAAAACAACAAGGAGTCTGGTGGCACCTTAAAGACTAACAGATTTATTTGGGCATAAGCTTTCGTGAGTAAAAACCTCACTTCTTCGGATGCAGTGAGGTTTTTACTCACGAAAGCTTATGCCCAAATAAATCTGTTAGTCTTTAAGGTGCCACCAGACTCCTTGTTGTTTTTGTAGATACAGACTAACACGGCTACCCCC
>NC_048301.1:99242138-99293937 GCF_013100865.1 Trachemys scripta elegans
TCAGGGGGTAGCCGTGTTAGTCTGTATCTACAAAAACAACAAGGAGTCTGGTGGCACCTTAAAGACTAACAGATTTATTTGGGCATAAGCTTTCGTGAGTAAAAACCTCACTTCTTCGGAAGAAGTGAGGTTTTTACTCACGAAAGCTTATGCCCAAATAAATCTGTTAGTCTTTAAGGTGCCACCAGACTCCTTGTTGTTTTTGTAGATACAGACTAACACGGCTACTCCCTGATACTATGTCCCTACACATACACAGGCACACTGACCAACATTTTAAAAAATTGGTGTCTAAAGTTAGGATTCTAAACCAGACCCCTGACTTTCAAAAGTGCTGAGTACCCACCAGTTCCATTGAAATTAACGGGGCAGTGGGATGCTCATCACTTTTGTGCATCTAGTCATTTATTTACCCACCTATGTTTGTACCTAATTTTAGACATCCAATTTTTAAAAATATCGGTCACTTTCCTCCCAAGCAGACTTTGATCTGTGGCAAATTAAATGCCTCCAACAACGTTATATAGTTCAGTTTAATCATGCTGGAGTTGCTGTTTCTGACATACACAAAACAACTGTGTTCCCATCCCATGCTGTCAGAGCCATCACATATTAGGCATTGGGACAAACATTGCACTGGCTACTCACGCATTAAGAAGAGGAAAATCAATTTCAGCATTCAGAGGAATGCATTACTAGTAGAGAGTGATATTACACACTAAAACCTGTCCCAGGAGCTGACTCCATACTGGGGATGGAAGATGTAACCAGAAAAAAAAGAAAAGACAAATGTGAAACAAAATCCTCTACAATGTTAATAACGGGGAATACTGTACAAAAATAGTTGAAGATGCCTGATGTTGAAAGGCTAACTCAGCAAAGGAAGTGTTCAGGAAGAACTCATCTTCACATAAGGATTATCCCTATTTAAGTGAAAATGAGAGAGTGTGTATGTGTAATACACACACACACACACACACACACACAATGTAAATAGGCAACTTTACCGTCACCCATCTGACTTCTTGAAGCATTTCAAAAGCCATGCAGCCCTGATTCATCTTTCATTACAGTTTTAGGGTGGATCCTTCTCTCTGCATTCCTCACTTTCTAGGCTTTGTGGGCTCCTGCTCCTTCTACCCACATACCAAAAATGTGGCTTATTGTGCGGGAGTGGAGGGGGGGAAATCATATTTATAGTTAACAGTCTCCTGTAACTTCAGTGGTTGGAGAACATGGATTTAAGGTGGCAAAGGCAGACAAGTGGTCTGTGAGAAAGAAGAAAGTAAAGTCTTCAGAGCCAGGGGTCAGAATTTTCCACTGTGTCTCCTAAGTGCAGAATGCAGCATCCTTGATTTAGAAGTCTCTGTGTTCCTGTTAAAATAATGCTGAAAGCAGAATTCTTCATATTATTCATCAAGAGTGGATGAACCAGGGGAGAAAAAAATATGATCGGACCGAAATACTTTGAGTGAGTGAGAGAGAGAACACTTCGGTTAAAATTCACATTTTCATGTCTTTGCACTTCTTGGTTTCATCTGAGACCAGAAGCTGAAGCCCAGAGATCATGAGAAAGGCTGTTCTTCTGGCATTTCCAGCCTATGAGAAATTGTCATTACATATATTTTAGTAGCATGTGCAACATTCTAGGCACTGTTCAAACATACAAGAAACAGTTCCTTCTATGAAGAGCTCATGAGTTATGTCTATTATTTATTATGATTTTAGAATGACATTTGTTTTTATAGACTGGTTACTACACTATTTTTTTTTTTTTTTATTTTATTTTTTTACAGAAGCTTAGACTTCTGAACAGAACATGACTACAACCAGAGATTGAAACAATTACAGCTTCTCTCCTGCAGTGGAAGGAAACAAACAATTACAATAGAGACCTGTTACTGTAATCACTGGAAAGGGAGCTATAAGAAGAAATGTTGCTTAATGTTCATGATGCACAGGAGCCAAATCAGTTTTCCCAGTCTAAGCTTTCATGGACTTTGTGATTTGCACTAGACCTAACTTTACCTTCAAAAGGTCTGATCAACATATTTTTCCTAATTTTTAAATCTCTTCAGCCTCCCTTGATTTAGTAATGATAATGCATTTTTGGAAACTTGAAATTGAGACCTGTTTCTACAGTTGCTATCCTGAAGCCCGTGGAAGTGGTCATTGGGAAAGACCAGCAGGGTAAGGCTGTATTTATTCCACATATGTATTCCATGAGCTGACTGGTTTGTTACTGGAGAGTTTCCAACAATTTGGCTATAATTAAAACTAATATCAAATAATGTGTTAAATAATTATAATAATAAAATCATTTGTTTTGGGAATACACAGAAAGTATTAGGTGAGCTCTGAGATCAGATGTGAGAAAATAAACATACAGAAGGTCAAATTTAGGATCTACCAATTTTGACAGAACTTAGATATTATCCAAATGTGCTCTCTAGAAATACTTCTGTTAGATTTCATCCCTGAAAACTGAAATCATGCTATGGAAGAATGGGAATTTAAAGACTTACAGGTTAAAATGATCGCTTTGATCAACTGTTTAAGAGATTATCAGGAAAAATTATTTTAGAAAGAAAGAAAAAGGAATACATATCAAATGCACAACCAGATGATGTTTAGGTACAGTGGTTTCAGAAAAGCGAGTAAATAAAACCTAAGCACTAGACATAATATGGAGACAGATATTATCCTGTATAGTTATCGAACAATAGTAAACATGAACACTGTCTCTTCTATTATTCTCCATTAAACCTGAATAAATTAGTCACAGGTTCCACATGTGACAGTAGCAACCAGACATTTTAAAAGGTATTAAAGTAGTACAGCCTGAAAATGACTGTAGGCAGAACCACATTACAGGCATAAGCACAGTGAGTCAGTTGTCCAAAACATTAGCTATGTATGATATGAATCCCTAATAACTGGATCTACCCAGAAGAAAATCAAATCATATTTATTCACATTGTGCAAACCAGTCTCAAATAGTTTGCTGTGAAGATTTCAAGCAAATGTCCCATTTTCTTGGGGTTTTTTTGTTTTTTGTTTTTTTTACATGATCATGCATGTAGATCTAAAAATGCTACAGTACTATAGGAAAGAATTATGACCACATCAGTTTACTATAAGAGAAGTTTTATTGTATTCAATTAGCATGAAAACCCCCAAGCTCCTGAAACACTTTATTTTAGCTCATTTTATTTTTAAATCAACTTAAAAGAATTATTTTTATTTACTAAAGTAATTCTTTCTTCATAGGACATTCATGAATTAACTTAGGAAACAAGTCTAAAAGGCACTTGAGATGGACCTAACAAAGCTAACTGATCGGGTAGCACAATCCCTACTTTACAGATGGGGTGCTGAGGCACAGAGAAATCAGTCTTTGATCCAGACAAGCACTTAAGCATGTGCTTGAAGTTCAACATGTTGAGTTGTTCCATTAAATGCAACAGGATTACTCACATACTGAACTTTAAGCACATGTTTAAGCATTTTCCTGAATCAGCTCCGGGGACTTGCCCAAGGTCAGACAGGACATCTGTGGCAGAGCAGAGAACTGAACTTTAAATTCACTGAGTTTCAGTCTTGTGCATATAACCACAAGAACATCCTTCCTCTGTAAAGTTGCTGACAGCAATGGAGTTGAACTGGTGTTTAGTAACAGTGGGAATTTCTTTAGACGAGGCTTCAGAGATGAGATACCAGGTTAAATGAGCCAACAGTCTGATCTGGTATTCTCACTGATATCTATTACATTCAAGACATTAGTGTGTACTATGGGGACACATTTGCAAATTACTATTCTGAAGCATTGCAAAGCTGCTCAGTGTCTGACTTGAGGGTGGCAGTAGAATACTTCAAAGGAATGCTAGCCTGCTTTGCAATCAAAGAGAGAGATTTTGAGTTTATCAACAAAGTGAATCTTCAAAAAAGCTGTTTTTATTAAGCTCCCATCAGAACAAAAAGGATTTTCAACCTTTAAAGGATTTCATTCAGTACAAACCTTGAGTTTACATTTTCCTCAACTGATTCATAGTTTTAAACTAAATAGGCCAAATAACAGTTGAATATAAGGCTTACTTTTGGAACTATGATGAGATAAAGTACTACTGATGACTCCACCACCAATGTTAGTTTTGCACCATAATTCAGTATTATTTTAAAAAGTACTGTCTCAGTCATTGTTCAATAGATTACAGTAATACAGGTATGGCTCAAGGTCCCTCTTTTGAAAATACCTTTTAAGAATTTGCAACTGAGCCGTATAAAAAAAATTATCACTGTGGGTTGAAACTTTGAATTTGAAGAATTCTGCCAAGAAGTGAAACATTTTTAAAACAAAAAAGTGTAAAACAAAACATCTATTGGTCCATTTTGAGGACCAGCATAATTCTTAACATACATTCTAGTTGCCAGAATTTTGAGAGCCATTTGTTCAACATGTGTGCATTCTCCTAGGTGTTTTTTGGACAAACAACGACGACATTTGATTTAGAAAAAAAAATCACTAAACTTAAGTTTGGGAATATTCCATTCTATTGTTTACAATATTTGTTAACCATTCTTCTAAGGAGGTCCTGCTCCAGGAGTGACTACTCTTCCACTGTCTATATACTAAGGAGTGCCTGGTTTGGCACCAGAGACCATAATCATTTCCTTACACTCAAGTTCAGGCCAAAGGACAGTCTGGAGAGAGTTCTCATGACCAGAGATAACAGGATTTTCCCAGTTGAAGCCCATTTGTTCTTCCTGCTGTCCCACTGCTTTTATGCCCAGTGGAGCCCTGCTTAAACAGGTCTAAATGAGTTAAATTCCTTCCATTAAATGAGGAAATATGGAGTAATGAAGCCTCTTCCACTACAACTGGAGATGTCTTCCTATCTGGCCCGCTTTAACGCAGCTCCCTATATTACATACAGATGGGACAGGAGGGGCTATTCGTAGAAAACAAATGGAAGAAAAACAGGGAAGGAACAAGGATGAAATAAACCATGTGGGACGGGGGAAAGAAAAAAAAACGGAATAACCATCCTGACAAAGAGAACATTTTGTGGTAGACACACACAGACAGACAGGACTACATCCAGAAAAGCCAATTGAATAAATTAAGTAAACTGAACATAAAAGACACAAAGAAAAAGTGAGAGAGAGAGATGGAAGGATGTTCTTTATTTGGGCTATGAAATACCTCCAGATTGCAGATTTAGGTTTCAAAATTCCTATAAAGTGAACAGTGTTTCCCATGGCACTTAATGCACCAGTGCAGCGACCCCTAAATTATTTATGCCATGTATGAGAGATTTGTGGATTTAGCATCATAAAATTTAGTTGCTCCTGAATATCCTTACTATATTTTTGCTTTAGAGTTAAATCATGGGTTTGAGTATTTGTAAAAAAGTTATTTATCTGTCTCCTGTTTGTTTCCATTTAGTCCACTGGATACAGGAAAAACATTTTCACCAAACAGTTATTAATCCCTCCAGTTGGTAATCTTTTAGTGGAAAATAGACACACTAATGTATGTATAATACTTCCAGAAATTTCAGATCTAAAAAAAAAAAAATATGTATGTGTTTGATGTATAAGTGTTCCATATGCTATAGGTCTGCTTTAGTCCTGTGGTCAATAACTGTGTTTACAAATGTGATAATACTGTACAATATGCATTTTTGATAACTCTTTGTACTTCTTGTTTTCAATTATTTTTCGAATTTATTTGTGCCTCTCCAGGCAACACTGCAAATCAGATACATATAGAGAGATAAATTCTTCCCAGTTTGCACCCCACTGGCATAATTGCATGGGGTGATAAGTCAAGACAGAATTTGTCCTACAGTGTTTAATTGGAAACATACTTTACGGTCAGTTTTAAAGTGACCATAACCTGGCCTCTTTTCTCTTCTCACCCTCCCCGCCCCCCACCCAAATCAGTTTTTCACCCAACAATTAACTGCAGGTCCAAATGTTTGTATTCAGATTCCTAATTACCAGATTCGTCATTTTAATCAAGTAGCTAAGATACTATTAACTGCTAGCATTTGTGCTTAAAATTAATTGCACTTGCAGTTTTGCTCTCTAAGTGGAGGCTTATTTAAAAAAAAAAATCAGGCTCAATACCTATTAACTATCATAGTGAGGTATGAAAGACCCTAACAGTTACAGTTCTTGGCTAAGATGCTAAGCATTGTACTACATAGAGCAAAACCACAGAATTTATTAACCCAGAACTCTGGAGCAACCATCAGCTCTACATAAGTAATTAGTCTTATCCTATGGCTGCTTCTCCTGCCATCTCTCAGTGCAGCCTCATTAAGCCTAATATTTCCCTCATGCTCATCTTTATCACATTGTCCTGATAATAGTTTCATCATTCTTGGAGCTACTCAGAAAAGCATTACACATCTAAGACCCAGAGTACAATCATTACAACAGAGATTCAAGTGCTGCTCATATATAATTCAAATGTATTGGGTTTGAATTAGCTGATTATTCATAAAATCTGGTCTCTTTAGCACAAAGGGATGAGCCATGCTCAGAAATGTAATCTGCACTACTGTTAAACATCGGAGAAATCTTTAAAACATGTCATTTTAGAGTACAACGTGAATTCACACTTTTTCAAACGTACATCCTGCTGCTTAAAGGGACATAGTGAGGATACAAATCCTGAGGTAAATTAATTCACATTAAATGAACAAGATAGGTGATGGTACCTGATGGTAAAAGAAATTTTAAAGATTTAATTAACCTCCACCATTTATGGTCACTTGGTGAAATCACTTCTCTTTGCACAAAGCAAGAGTAAGGCGGCTTCACATAGGAAACTCACTGCAGGGGATAAAATCCAGGGGATAAAACCCTCCCTCTACTGTGGGCAGGGTTTCTCTGAAACTAGAGCTTCTACTCAGCTGTTCCTGGCCACTAGGATCCAAGCAGTTGAAGATCCAGTGCTCCCTCATAGAAGCCTGACCCTAGCTTTCCTTCAAGATTCGCCTAGTCAGCGCCAGCATGAAGACTACTCTCCAAGGCTCTAGGAGGTACAGAGGTCCCCCTGTACAACTGCTCTGCTTCTGCTCCACCTGCTCTCTCATGTACACACTGCATGCATACAACCCCATTGAGGGGGGAAGAGGGGCTTAAGTGGTGTGGAGGGGATTTCATAGACCTTCTGCAACTATGTGAATTTCACTTATGTTTATTATGGGCCTGATCCCGCATGAAGCTGAGCAACTCTGGGAACAGCTGTGTTCTTCCAGCTCCCACAGACTTCAATAGAATTTGAACAATTCCAGAAGCTGTTCAGCTGCTTACATGATGAAGCCTTATTTACATTTCACTTAGCTTGGATAGTCACATTAGACTAGCCAGTTTCACTCTCATTATACTAGCAGAGTGTTACAATGTTGGGGTTAAAAGTTATATTAGGGATTGTCTTTTAATTCAGAGAAATATTTTCTGCTGCTATTAGTTCATATACTTTTTTAAAAAACAAACAACAACATATTTTAGTTCTCAACTATCTGACAACGTTCTTTTAAAATGAATCTCTCAGGTAAGTGCAAACTACCAGAAGCTCCTAGGAAAACGGTGAATACAGCTTTGCAAAAATTACCAAATTCATTAATGTTGTATGTACTATACTGAAGGTTTTAAGTTAGACTACAACGCCTAATTAGCACAAATTCTGTGGCTATTTATTACTATATGCAATTACTACAATTGAAATGATCTATGTCTGCTAAAATATATCAACATATTTCTGCTTGGGAATTTTCTTTTTAAAAAGTCTTTCCTGAAAACAAAAAAGCAAGGCTTCGGGGATCAAAAAATTTAGTGTTAATTTAGTGGCAGTGCTAAGATAATAAACCTGGTCAGCACATATTGATCATGATATAACTAAACTACACACAGCAAATGTTTTCTCACTGAGTCAACTATCCAGCAAAAACAATTCCAATGATTATGGAACATTTCTTCATCACACATTGTCCTATAGGACATATCAGGCATTTTTAAATAACACATTCCTGTAATTATTATTTTTATTGCAGTAATGCTCAGAGGTCCCAACAGCACCCAAACAAGCACCTAGGAAAACACTGGGTGAAATGCTGGCCCCACTAAAGTCAATGTCAAATAGGGTTACCATACGTCCGGATTTTCCCGGACATGTCCAGCTTTTTGGGCCTCAAATCCCCGTCCGGGGGGAAATCCAAAAAGCCGAACATGTCCGGGAAAATAGGGAGGGGCCGGCGCCGCTGGGTGCTGGGCCGGGGGCCGGGCCGGGGCCAGCGGTGCTGGGCCGGGGGTGCTCGGCCGGGGGCTGGCCCGGGGGTGCGGGGCCGGGGGCTGGCCCGGGGCCAGCACCCCAGGAGCCGAGCCAGGCTGGAGACGCTGGGGCCGGGGGCTGGCCGCCGGAGGGAGCCACTTGGTTGGGGGGCCAGACTGGGCAGCGTCTCCTCCCCCTACCCCACCAGCTTACCTGCTGCCTGCTTCAGGCTTCCCGCGAATCAAATGTTTGGGGAAGGGGTGGAGTTGGGGCGGGGGCATGGGCGGAGCTGGGGGCGGGGCCGGGGCCCCATAGTGTCTCCTCTTTTTGGACACTCAAAATATGGTAACCCTAATGTCAAAGTTCCTGTCAATTTCAATGGAGCTAGAATTTCACCCATTGAGCCAAGAGATTAGAAAATGGTCTGAAAATCAGCACAGAAAAAGGTATAATGCAGTCGGTTATATGCAGTTTAGTATTATGCAAATCTAAATTATATACATTTGTCAAAATATCATCTATTTTAATTGACTGAAGTAATATTTTATCTTCTGTACATTATATAGAAATCCCATATAAGGAAAATGGACTATTACCAGAGTCAAAATCTGGCAGTCAAAATCTGGCTATTACTACAGCCCAGAGTTTGTGATTATACAGTAAAAATGATTTATGTATTACCATGCATAATGCTCAGCTACGGGCTGAGTCAGCACTTCCATTAGAAAGTTTCCAGGTTTTAAAGTTTTAAGAAGATTTAACTCACCGGCAAAACTTGGTGTTCAAATTTCTGCCTTGGAGTAAATTATTTTTATCTGAAGTCCAGAAATATCAGCTTTCCCATTTTTTAAATTCCAACAGCAATTTTTAAATTCAGTTCAGAAGCCAATTTTTAAAAAAACAAATACATATAAAACTGTGATTTTAGAAGTAATACACAATGTTGTTGGAGCTGTGTTAGTCCCAGGGTATAAAAGAGACAAGGAGTTTTGTACAATATATTACCACCTTAGGCCCAACTCCACAGTGGTACTTAGTTGCCTAAAACTCAGTTTAGACACACCACTGAGATCCACAGAACTCCTGCCCAGCTGCTACCTAACACTTTAGTAGCCTCAACTCACTCGGCTCCTAAGTTTTTAGGGTAAAAGCTTCCTAAGCACCTAGCTTTCTGCACACAGCCATCCCAACACAGAGTGAGGTAGCAATCTCCTGCCTAAGCTGTCCAGAGTCAAACTGTCCAGTGTGATCCATGAACTGGGAGAAGATAGGCAGAGGAGTGCCATGCCACCTTTGTGGCCTGATCTAGTGGCTTCTCAGCATGCCTACCGGATTGAGTCCCATTCAAAATCTGGCTAGAGGAGGTGGTTCTGGTGCTGCCCACCTCATAACTGTTAGCCCAGTGATTAGGAGCAAGCACCTGGGATGTAGGAGACAAAAGTTTAATTCCTCCCTCGGTCTCCTGTGTCTCAGGAGGGGGCTCTAACCACTGAGCTATGGAATAATCTGATGCAGGGTGGGGGGCTTCTTCAATCTCTCCTGAAGTTGTTCCACTTTGGATAAATACTTAGGGGAGAGGGAGAGTGTCTATAGCCTGGTGGTTAAGGCATCCATCTGGGAGATGGAAGACCCAGGATCCAGTCCTCCTGTTCCAATGACTAAGTATTTATCCACAGTGGAACAGCTTGAACAGGAGAGACTGAGGGAACCCCCACATCAGACCACACCCCTACCTCGGTGGTTAGAGCATTCTTCTGAGAGGTGGGACAACCCTGTTCAAATTCTTTCTCCCCTTCTGGTGGGAGAGGGGGAGAAGGAACTTGGGTCTTCCACACCTCAGATGATTTCTCTAAACACTGGGTTATAAGGTGGGTGCCTCCTCCTCTGACCATTTTGTGTGGCGTGAGGCAGATCCCTTTCTCATTCTCACCAGAAACATCTTGGGCACCAAAGCTGCTCAACTCCAGGAAAGGTGTTCCCAGTTATGGTTCGCAAGCAGAAATAGGGGCCTCCCTGCAGCCCTGATTTAGGTGCTTATCTCTGTGAGTGAGGTGGGGTTTAGGACATAGCGAGGTGTGTATCTTAGGCAGCCACTCACCTAGCATACTGACTTTTGAGGATCACGTTCTTAGGTGCCCATCTCTCTCCCGGACATTGTATATAGAGCCTTGGTGCCCAACTCACGCTTTGTGGCTCACTTTGTTGTTCCAGTGATTTTCTAGGCACCTAATAGTTAGGCATTGTGATGCTCAGTGTTGCAATGCCTAGTCCCATTGTGGGTCTGAGCATTAGCAACTAGCTTTCTTTTATTAACAGGGTTATTGACCATACAAATTATTTTCTTACCTATGAAGTTAACGAGAGAATGTCAGATATATATGAAAAGGGAAAACAGCTGAGTCCAGACAATATAGGTTATAATGGCCTGATGTAAAGCCTACTGAAGTCAGTGGAAAGATTGTTGGTTTTTAATGGGCTTTGGATCTGGTCTCTAGTTAAAAGTAAATACACATACTGATATACAAAAAAACCCAACAACAAATCATTGATATAACTTTCAATCAGTTCATCCCACTTGTTCCATCTATTCTCAAGTGATTCGGCTGCTAAACCTTATACTGGCAGTAATTCCATTTTTGTTCACTCTTTTGTTATTGTCTGTGGTGGGTATTTATTTTTGCAAAACAGCCTTAGATATTACATTTTCAGGATAGGTACTATGTGTGTCTATGAGCTAGCGTCCAGAACTATTTCATAAAGATGTTTATTGATACACTTAAATGTATACTGACCTGACAGAGGACCTGAAATAACTTCAGATTCATTCTAAGGGTGAATCCCTGACCCCATTGAAATCAATGGCAAAACTCCCAATGACTTCAAAGGGGCCATGACCCTAAATTTGTACAGCTTTTAAAACTCAGTTTTGGACAGAAATTTCTGCAATTTAAGTCTGATTCCTGCAAATGCAGATGGGTCTGAAAAATGAATTGGTGTAATATGGCTCTAAGCAGACAATTTCCTAAAAGCTCTGTAGAATTTAAGTGCCCATTATATTAATATTTTGTTCTTTTGTTCTTTTAGTACAGGCAACATTAATATGTGGCTTTGCAAAACTATTAGGATGACAAATCTTGACCATCCCTCACTCCAATATGTATGTGCTAAAATAGGACCAAGCAATGCAAATTTTCCCATCTGGTGCATGCATTTGTATATTATTTGTTTTAAACAGTTGTCAGCTATCACAACATCACAAGCATTCAAAGAATCTTAAAAAATACAGAAGCATCTTGCCACTCAACCCAGTGTTTGATATTCAGCAGCATGCAGCTAACCTTTGTGTTTCCCCTTTTTCTCCTTTCTCGTGCTGCCAGTTTGACAGCTTGCAGCTGCTGCCTTGGTTTTTTTAGTCGATTTTGGAGCTTGAACATCTGCTACCACCTTTACATCTTCCTGCTCGGCCTCCTGAACTGCTTGAGAGATTCGGGGCACCCACCAAAAAGAAAAAGAGAGAGAGAGAGGAAAACAAGAGAGAGAATGAAATGAGAACTCTGTGAAGCACAGAAAAGAATGCAAGTGCAGCAGAGTTTAAGGTTTGGCTGACATCTTTGTGCAGAGAGGAAATTAAACTAAACAAGCAATTGCACAGCTACAATGGAATTTAAATTGGCAGATTTGTTAAGGTTAGGGGATTTTTTAACCTTGTTTCATCTCCTCCCATTCTTCCCCCTCCTACAATGTATTGGTTGCTATGCATTAGGCCCAAAATACCACCATAGATGCCAGGGGTGGCTCCAGGCACCAGGCAACCAAGCACATGCTTGGGGCGGCACCTGGTAAGGGGCGGCCAATCTTGGGGTAGCGGGGGACAGCGCAGCACGGCGCTCGGCGGGGGGCACTCTGGCGGCGCGGCACGGGGCGCGGCGGTTCCGGGGGCGGGGGGGCCGGGAGGGGTCGGCGGGGGCGCGGGGGGGGGGGGGGGGGGGGGGCTCGGCGGGGCGGCTCTTTTTTTTGCTGCTTGGGGCAGCAAAAAAGTTAGAGCCAGCCCTGATAGATGCTACTATGTTGCTGAGCCGCTGTAAGCGGCACATTTCCCTGTAGTAAAGGTCTGTCAGTGCTGATCACCGATCAAGCCCCATGAGCCAGCTCAATAATATAAGATAATGATAGCTGGGTTCTCCCCGCCCCGCCACAGTTCTCAGTGCCTTAAGTATACGGCTAACTCCTGCAAAAGCATCATCTGAAGTTTAACTTCAAAAAACTTACTTCTTATATTAAAATTCACAGCACAATCAACTTTGGCAAGAAAGGCCCTTTAATGTATAGACACTTAATATATCCATTTAAAGTTAAAAAAAAAATTGCTCTTACTTTATAAGGGCTGCATATTAATTCATTCTATAGAAATCTCAATGGAACACAGCATTCATTGTGAAAGCCAGCATAATCATATGATTGCAGTGACTTTCAAAGTAATAAAGATTTACTATTTATTATACAGTGCTGCCAGAGGACTGTATTTACACACACACACACACACACACACACACACACACACACACACCAACCAGTTTATTCTTCTAGCTAGAATGAGCCTTTAAGTGAAATAAAGTGATTTTTTTGTTAAAGTGGCTTTGTGATACTTTTCAGGTTTTGCACACTTATTTAAAACAATTATCTTCATGAACTACATACAGAGAAATGGTCAAGCCCTTCAGCCCCCAAATATACCAACACTGAGCAGTACAATAAGAACTTTAGGGGCTAGATCTTCAACTTTTGTGAACTATCATCAACCAGGACCAGCTCTAGGTTTTTTGCCGCCCCAAGCAAAAAAAATTTGGCTGCCCCCCCTCCCCACACACACACACACACTTTTTTTTGGTTTTTACACGTTTGCACATTGCAATGTTTTGTTTGTTTTTGACTGTTTAAAATAAAAAAAAATGAAAATAGAGAATTTGTAGTTAGTGAAATAAAACAATTTCCTACTAGTGTGCTCATTTACTCACTGGGCCGGCCATGGAGTGAGCTGGGCTTTGTCTACCTAAGCAGAGCTAGGGCTCTGCACCGGAGGCCTTGGCATAAGCAAGACGTCAGCGCCAACCCCAGGGCTCATGTGGTCCGTGCGGGTCGGACCAAGTCACGCTGCTGGCAGGCTACCCAGTCTGGCTGTCACTGCCGAACAGCCAGAGAGGCCTGGAGCTGTGTGGGAGACACCGTACAGCTCTGCCTCCTATCTCTCCTTCCCCGCGAGCACGCCCGGCGGGTTGGCGCTGCCCTCCAGAGCTGGGCGTCACAGCCCCGTACCAGGAGCAAGTAGCGGGCATTGGAGGGGGTGAGAAGGGGGCTGCCTGGTCCCTCCAGCCAGGGCACAATCACCTCCGCTCCCTGTGCGCCAATCCCAGTCTGAAATGGCTGTAGCAGCCCTGCCCACGGTCCCACGTTTTGCTATGCAGTGCAGGGAGGGGAGGAGGCTCTGAGAGTAGGGCTGCGACCCGGCTCCCACACTAGCAGCGGACCCCAGGGAGCCTGGCTTGGGGCAGCCTCAGCAACACCCCAGAATCCCGGGCGGTCACCCCGCGGCGTGGCCAGGGACAGAGCCAGCCGGGCGGGGGTCACCACCTGTAGCTCTCACATGGAGAGAGCTGAGGTGGCTGTGGGGTTCAGCTGCCGGGGTCCAGGGCAGAGCAGCCAACGGCTGGTGATCGCAGGGCAGCATGCCCGGGCCTCCCGCTTCTCGGGACCCCTGCGAGCTGGCCGCAGGCTTGGCCTGCGCAGCGGCACGAGTTCGGCTCAGCCCAGGCTGCCACTCCCCTCCCCTCCCCTCCCCAGGCAGGTGGCGGCACAGGGGGGAGGAGGCAGAGGAGGTGGAGGCGGAGACAAGCCGAGGAGGACCCCGCAGCCGGCGCTGGAGGAGCAGCCCACCCGGCCACCGGTTCCGCTGCCACCCCCTGCGCTCCGTGACTAGGGCAGGGCCGCGCTACCGGCTCCTGCCTGAGGGGGGCTGGCTGCTGCCCGTGGGAGAGCGGCAGGGACATGCTCCCCACTGAGCCGTCTCCCCCTGCCCCACTGCACAGCCCCGGCGGCACCCGGTCAGAGAACAGGATGCTCAGGATCCAGCCCAGGACACTGCCTCAGGTCGGAGCTGGGGCCCCAGCATTATGCCGCCCCTGGTAATTTGCCACCTCAAGTACCTGCTTGTTTTGCTGGTGCCTACAGCTGCCCCCGTCATCAACGGAGGTACGACCTAAGAACATAAAATGGCCATAGGTTAGGCCAATGGTCCATTTAGCACTGTCTTCCAACAGTGGCCAATACCAGGTGCTTCAGAGGGAATGAACAGAACAGTAGGGTTGGCAGGCGTCCAGTTTTCAACTGGAACACCAGGTCGCAAAGGGACCCTGGTGGCTCCAGTCAACACCGCTGACCGGGCTGCTAAAAGTCTGGTCAGTGGTGCAGCGGGGCTAAGGCAGGCTCCCTGCCCTGCCTCTGTGCAGCTACCGGAAGCAGCCGATATGTCCCTGCGGCCTCTAGGCACAGGGGCGGCCAGGAAGGTTCCATGCACTGCCCCCACCCCAGCGCCGGCTCCGCAGCTCCCTTTGGCCAGGAAAAGTGGCCAATAGGAGCTGCGAGACTGGTGCCTGGAGCCCACACTCCTCATCCCCTCCTGCACCCTAACCCCCTGCCTCAGCCCTCAGATCCCTCCTGCACCCCAAACCCCTCATCCTTGGCCCCACCCCAGATCCCACACCCCCAGCCAGAGTATACACCCCCTCGCACACCTCAACCTGCTGCCCCTGCGCTGAACCCTCTCCCACACTCTGAATCCCTCAGCCCCAGCCCAGAGACCCCTCCTGAACCACAAGCCACTCATTTCTGGCCCCACTTTGGGGGGGCCAGAATCTGCACCCCCAGCCGGAGCCCGCACCCCAACCCCTGCCCCAGCCCAGTGAAAGCCTGTGAGGGTGGGGGAGAGCGAGCAATGGAGGGGGGAGAATGTAGTGAATAGGGGCAGGGCCTCAGAGAAGGGGCGGGGCAAGGGGGTTCAGTTTTGTGTGATCAGAAAGTTGGCAACCCCAAGAACAGGTATTCATCAAGTGACCCATCCCTTTTTGCCCATTCCCAATTTCTGTCAAACAGAGGCTAGGGACACTTCAGAGACACTTCACATCTGCAGAGAATCCGGCCCTAGAGCTGCACAGAATCCACCCCACAGGACATGGATCCCATACCACGCCACTTTTTTTTTTTTTTTAAGGCGCAGATTGCCATTATTATGCACGCACCTGCATACAAACAAAAAAATTCTTTCAGGAAAAAAAGCTACATATGGCAAGGAATCTAGAGGAAAGAACTGGCTTGCTCACAAGATCATTTAAATACCATTGGCAAACCCCAAAAGCTCAGTAAACAGTTAAGGCCCAATGATACTTGTGGCCCAGTAGTCTCTATCATACAAGATAGGAGCTTTTGCGACCAGGGGCTGCTAACAGGGAGTTTCGCAAGGGAGTTTGGAAGGGGAGCAGGAAGGGAGCGCGGGTCCCTTGCCGGTTCTATCCTAAACCCTTTATTCCCCTTAAACCCTATAGCCCAAACTACATTCAAAACTTCTTGCTTTAAACAACCCCTTCATTAACTAGGAGAAAATGCAGGCAGAAGCCCAGCTGCAGAGTGGGGGCTATCCAGTTTATTGCACTGAGAGTAGCATGTATGATTACTTGCCCTGTGGGTGGGTGGCGTATGTGTGCATTCGGTGCAAGGAGCTCCTGGCCCTCAGAGACCGTGTACGGACTCTGGAGGCCAGGGTGGCGGAACTGGAGGAGCTCAGGGAGGCAGAGAGGTATGTTGATGAGGCTTTCTGGGACACTGTAGAATTGTCCCACCTCCGGTCAGACAGCCCCTGTGCTGTTGAGGAGGATGAAAGGCCCAGGGAAGCAGAGCAGCCAATGGGAGCAGAGGGAAACCTTCCCATAGTTGGGACCCTCCTTCCAGATGGTGCTGGGGTTGCCTCTCGCACTGAGGTTACCTCTCCGGGGGAGGGAACTCCAGTTGCTAGGAAAAGGCAGGTATTAGTATTGGGAGATTCGATCATTAGAAACGTAGATAGTTGGGTTTGTGATGACCAGGAGAACCGTATGGTGACTTGCCTGCCTGGTGCAAAGGTTGCGGATCTCTCGAGGCATCTAGACAGACTTATGTGTAGTGCTGGGGAGGAGCCGGTGGTCATGGTACATGTAGGTACCAATGACATAGGGAAGGGTAGGAGAGACGTCCTGGAGGCCAAATTTAGGCTGCTAGGGAAGAGACTGAAATCCAGGACCTCTATGGTGGCATTCTCAGAAATGCTCCCAGTTCCACACGCAGAGCCAGGTAGGCAGGCAGAGCTTCAGAGTCTCACTAAAGATTTTTACTTCATTTGATTCTACATTTTCTTTCACATATAGTGCCACTCCCCCCTCTGCACGACCTGTTCTGTCCTTCCGATATATTTTGTACCCCGCAATGATTGTGTCCCATTGATTGTCCTCAGTCCACCAGGTTTCTGTGATACCTATTATATTAGGGGTCAGCAACCTTTCAGAAGTGGTGTGCTGAGTCATCATTTATTCACTCTAATGTAAGGTTTCACGTGCCAGTAATACATTTTAATGTTTTTAGAAGGTCTCTTTCTGTAAGTCTATAATATATAACTAAACTATTGTTGTATGTAAAGTAAATAAGGTTTTTAAAATGTTTAAGAAGCTTCATTTAAAATTAAATTAAAATGCAGAGCTGCAGACCGGTGGCCAGGACCCAGGCAGTGTGAGAGCCACTGAAAATCAGCTCGTGTGCCGCCTTCGGCACACGTGCCATAGGTTGCCTACCCCTGTATTATATCAATATCCTCCTTTATCACGAGGCACTCTAGTTCACCCATCTTATTATTTAGACTTCTAGCATTTGTGTACAAACACTTTAAACACTTGTCACTGTTTATTTGTCTGCCCTTTTCTGATGTGTCCGATTCTTTATGTGAATGTTTCTCATCTGATCTGGCCCTTACATTATCCTCTTCCATTCTCTGCTCCCAACTAGAACCTAGAGAATCTCTATCAATAGACTCTCCTCTAAGAGAAGTCTCTGTCTGATCCACATGCTCCTCTGCAGCAGTCGGCTTTCCCCCATCTCCTAGTTTAAAAACTGCTCTGCAACCTTTTTAATGTTAAGTGCCAGCAGTCTGGTTCCACTTTGGTTTAGGTGGAGTCCATCCTTCCTGTATAGGCTCCCCCTATCCCAAAAGTTTCCCCAATTCCTAATGAATCTAAACCCTTCCTCTCTACACCACTGTCTCATCCATGCATTGAGACTCTGAAGCTCTGCCTGCCTACCTGGCCCTGCGCGTGGAACTGGGAGCATTTCTGAGAATGCCACCATAGAGGTCCTGGATTTCAGTCTCTTCCCTAGCTGCCTAAATTTGGCCTCCAGGACGTCTCTCCTACCCTTCCCTATGTCATTGGTACCTACATGTACCACAACCACCGGCTCCTCCCCAGCACTACACAAATATCTAGATGCCTCGAGAGATCCGCAACCTTCGCACCAGGCAGGCATGTCACCATACGGTTCTCCCGGTCATCACAAACCCAGCTATCTATGTTTCTAATATGAGCAGTTCTACTGACTTCAGTGAGAATCCTCACATGAGTAAGGCAAGATGAGCACCCAACCTGTATAAAAATCATTTGCAAACTCACATCTCCTCTCCTGCAACACACAAGTCTATAAATTGTCTTAAATTTACAAAACACCATGGATTAACTGCTTTCTTTCTTTTACAAGAGAGACCTTTGTTAATGCACTTGTACATAACAGATGCATGAAATCTGCAGAAGTCAGATGATGATCAGATGGGCCAATGGGGCTGTTTTACCCCAACTCCTCATTCCACTTACAGTCTTTAGCAAATGACTAATACTAGTCACAAGCTCATTGGCTGCAATCCCTTTCCAAAGCATTACCGAACACTGTGGATAATGCATGAGACAGAACAGAGGCAGCGACCACTCCATCCCTCAGGGAGGATGGCAAGATTAATGTGAAAGGCAGCACATTAGGTTCTGTTTCTCCAGTCATGAAGGCCTCTGACTAACCAGGGCAGCAAAGAGCCCTGCTGTGAATAAACTTTAAAACAGTTGAATTTACATACCCAGTAATTCTGTTCTATATTTGCAGCTGTCTCTCTCCTTTTTTAAATTAGGAAGGGTTTTTTTTCTGGTTTTGTTTCTTTCATGATGCTGATGATCTAGTTTGTAGAATTCACTATTTTCCTAACAAGTGAGTAAATGACCTACATTCAATGACTAGCCAGGTCTCTACAGCCATTCTAATACTTTGTTTAATATGCCCATTCATTCAGATCAAACACCATTGAAGGAGTCTAAAATGTGGCTTAATCAAAATGGGATGGAATGTTCTGATATTACTAACTAAAAAATTAAAAACAAAAACTTTTTAGGACCAACTACTTGCCATCATGTCAGCTATCCTTTGACCTAACTAATCTGAAGTTAAATAATTATTAGTGTGGATTGCAGCTGCATTAATTAGTTTTGAAAAGCTGGCACATAAATTTCAGCAGTAGATGCCTGAATATTAACACAGAGGTGTAACCTCCTCAAGGAAGGATTTGAAAGATTTCCACCATTTTATGCTCAAGGCCATGGAGCACTCAGTTTAGTTGCCATCTTGAATACACATCATCAGACTGGACCTGATAAAGATGGGACAATCAAGTGCAAGTGGCGGAGATAATAAAATGAGATTTAAAGGCACACCAATACCCAGCAGCAACAACTGGATAATTGAAACAATACCATGTACGTTTACTATCTCAATTGAAACTAACCAACACACACAATGTAGTGAATATTAAATATCCACAGAGAACTCTTCTGGATCAGTGCATGGAGTTAAGAAAAAAGCTTGTAAAGATTATTTGAATAATGAATACATTTGAAGAATTTGCAATCTGCTCGAAAAAACAGCACAAACGGGAAAAGAGGCTAAACAGCTAGATAAATTATTCATTGCAAATTATTCACTCAGCTTTACTAGGCAACCATTCAGTCCATTTATCAAAGTTCTCACACTTCTCATTTCATGACAAGTGAAAGTAGAATGAGTATCGAGCAAAGAAAATTAAGCAACAGTTTAATAAATGCACTAGTTTTTGCCTACTCGTTGGATGTGCTCTCACGTATCTCCATAAAAATGGCTTGGCACCTTTCTTTGTAATTTCTTGGCTCTTGAGAATGTTGCCATTTATTTGGACAGTGATCCACTATAATTTTATCTGATCTATTTTAAAATTGTTCCAACATAGCTTAAAATATAACTTTTTAAGTAGTTTACAAGGCATGGGATGTTCCTAGAGATACATGAACTCTCTAGTGAAGTAAAGATAGGTAAAAATGTTAAATTTCATTGAAAAAAATCAGCAGTTTTCACCAGTTTTGTAGAAGTAAAACTGAATGACTGAAGTGATGCCCAAAAGTCCCAGTTAGGATTAGGGTCCCAGTGCCAAGGTGCTGTTCAAACACTTGGCAAGACACAGTCTCTTTCCCAAAAGATTACAGTCTAAGGCCCCTGCAACTGGTAGCGAGCAGGCAGATTGCTGTGCCTGCACAGAACACCACTGAATTCAATAGGGCTTCATGTGGGAAAAAAATACTATTGAAATTGCTGCAGGAGTCTCTCTTTAGTGATTCAGAATAGCACACTCCTCATAAACTGAGCATAACTCCTTGTAGAAATGCCCCAATGTGTCAAGTACAAGGACCAAAGCGATGTCTATTTTGCAGATGATGCCAGGTTTAACTCCATTGCAATCTCAGATATCCTATTTTTAAACACAAATATTACTTGAAGCCCAGAGATCTACATTGGATTTTTCAGTCAAACAAGTCCTCAACTGTACAATGTAGGAACCCAATTGTGTGATGCAATCCATGTGGGTGTATTTCTGCACTTGAGCAGATCACAGTGTAGGAGCCCAGGAAGTTACAGGAGTATGTTTGTCCCTGATATATTTAAAGAATTTCTTCCTACCATCCTTAAACCTATTGGCCATAGATCTTTTTATTGCTACCATTAGCTTCCCTTACTAATTGCCTGTATTTCCTAACTGTTGATTTGTACTCATTGCTATCAACTTCCCCATTTTTACATTTGTGAGGTATTGGGTTTTTTAACTAGAGGAATTAGAAATGCTCACTTATGAAAAGAAATCTGATATACCTGGTATTACTGAAACCTGGTGGGATGAGTCACATGACTGGAATGTTAAAACCACTGGATATACTTTATTTAGAAAAGAAAAAGTGGGCAGAAGGGGATCAGGGATGGCACTCTATGGCTACGTCTACACTTGGAGCTAGGAGTGGGATTCCCAGCTTGTGCAGACATACTCTCACTAGCGCCCATCGAGCTAGCAGGCCAGTGATAGTAGCATAGCTGGTGTAGCACAGACAGTGGCGAGTGGCAGCACAGGCTAGTCGTGCTGAGTACAAACCCATCTGAACCCAAGGGTACGAACTCAGCCCAGCTAGCCTGTGCCGCTACTCACAGCTACCCAGGTTCTCTGTCTAAACTCATCTTTTTCTAGTGCACTAGCTTGCTTGAGAGCTAGAGCAAATATGTCTAATTGAGTTGGTAATCATACCCCCAGCTCCAAGTGTAGACATACCCTGTATCTAAGATACCGTTACTTTAGTGTTGTTGACAATTTAGAAAAAACAAACCTGGAATGCTTATGGATCAATGTACTAACTAGTAAATCACAAGATGGGGCACTGGGAGGTTTTCTGTTACATATCAAGTCAGACAAGAGAACAGAATGAGCAACTCTTCAAACATTTATCTACAATCTGTTGGGTTTTTTAAAAAACTGCATTAGCACGTGGGATTTCAATCTTGGGGACATATGCTGGAGGTCTCATGCTGCCATTTATAAGACACCCGTGGAGTTTCTAAAAATTATTATAATCTTCTAACACAAAATTCTCCCACACCTCATTAAGAGGTAAGGCAGCACTCCAAGTATCAAGAGTATGATCTAATGCAGAGAACATATTCCCTGCTTTCTCCCCCCAAAAAAAAACAAACACCTCGGACTGAAGTCAACAAAAAACAGGATCCAAACCACTAGTTTTGCAGAGCATGCACAAATGTTTTTAAAATGAATGATTAAATGATGTCACCTTAAAATCTGACAGTTTACCATTCAATAGAAAACTCTCTCTCTCATCATTTATCGTACCAGAACAGAATGAGACATCAAATTTAACAATCCAGAGTTATGACTTGTGATCAGAAATCTGTTTGGCACAAAATACAGACATTTAGCCCTGCTGCCAAATGTCAAAGAGAAAGTATGCAGTGTAGCTGAAGCCGTGTTGGTCCCAGGATATTAGTGAGAGAAGGGTGGTGAGGTAATATCTATTAGAGGAAAGTCACATCCTACCCCAGCTGTCTTTCTCCCCACCCCTTCCTTCCCGCCTCACCCCCTCCCCCATGACTGGAGTGGTATGTGCTAACTACTTATGCTAAGCAATCTGTTTCACCTTGTATTTAGCTGTGACACCCTCTGTATGTTTCCTAGACCTGAAGAGCTCTGTGTAAGCTCAAAAGCTTTTCTCTCTCACCAACAGAAATTGGTCAAAAAAAAAAAAAAATTACTTCACCCACATTGTTTCTCTAATATCCTGGGACTGACACAGATACAACGACACTGCATACAACGAAAGAGAAAGTAATTCTGCTATCTTGTACATGGTTAATTTAAACTTCTAAATCAAAAGTTGTTGTGAAGTTACTTGAAGGAGAATTTTATTGTGTTTTTAATTGAAAACATTTTAATTTCAAACATACAAAAGCCACATCTGTAAAAAAGTAACATTAATAAAAGCAGCCTTTGCCTTGTTCAGATTCTAGCCTCTCAAAATTGTGAAAAAAGGAATTTGTCCCAAGTGGAAATTCACAGGAAAAAAATGATACCTTCTTGCCTATGAAAATTGCCTTTCATTTTTGCAGAAAGTTTAAGGGAGCAGTGGAAAAGGTCAGTTCTTTATAACTCTGTGAAAGAATTATTCTACATCAGCATAAGTCTGATTACTAAGAGTACGTCTTCACTTACCGGAGGGTCCGGCGGCAGGCAATCGATGTTCTGGGATCGATTTATCGCGTCTGGTTAAGACGCGATAAATCGATCCCGGAAGTGCTCGCCGTCGATGCCGGTACTCCAGCTCGCTGAGAGGAGTATGTGGCATCGACGGGGGAGCCTTCCTGCCGCGTCTGGACCCGCGGTAAGTTCGGACTAAGGTACTTCGAATTCAGCTACGTTATTAACGTAGCTGAATTTGCGTACCTTAGTCCGAAGTGGGGGCTTAGTGGGGACCAGGCCTGAGTTAACACAAATCTGGGATCAAATAAAGATGTTTTAAATCACAACTGTTGCTCTACATTTCTGTGTACAGACCTCCAGTCCTGTACCTGTGGCAAATTCACATTGGTTTCAATAGATGCAGGACTGGGCTCAGCATGATAGTTACAAAAATAAATGAATGTATTTACCATGTTTCAGTAAAGCCTATATTTAAAAAATCAATTACTGCAATAAAGGCAAATATTGTATATATGTAAATATGAACTTTTTGTCTATTTCCCCACTTTACTTAAATCAGTGGCAATATTCCAGGAACACACATCAGATATTTGCAATACTTTAAACAGCCTGAAAAGAAGAGTGTACATCAAGGAATTTTGCTATCACACATTTGTAGGGGCTTATGCTTTTGTCCAATTCTGTAGAAAATTTGTAGCAATATGTGATGTGGAGATACCTGAAAATAAGCCAGCAGATGTGATGTAGATGTTCCAGAATTATGAGCACGATTTAGGAAGTAACCATTTTAAACTAACCACTAACAATATGCCGTACAAGGATATTAAGTGGAAACAAACATGGAGAGGGAAAAAAGTAGTAAATAAATGGCCTTTTCTGGGCAGAAATTATTCTTATGAATTATGTTATTTTAATGATATATATTTTCTTCTATAATGATGTAAACAACGAGAAAAACAATACTGCTGAAAATTATTAAGCAGTTATTTATAATGATGAACGATGGAATTTTTATCTGATTATTTGGGACATATCAAGATTATTCACAAGATGAAAGGCCTGATTCAAAGCTCATTGAAGTTAATAGAAAGAATCCCATTGACATGAATAGTATATGGATCAGGCCCAAAATGATCTGTTTGCCCAGAATTTAAACTACTTTTAAAACTTGATATTAGTACCAAAAGGGCATTGACCTGTCATTATACTCATCTTTTGTATCAATATTTTCTATCCCCCTCCATCTATTTATTTTCCCCTAGACACATCTTCAAAATCTCACCAAGCATCCCTGTTCGTTTTTATGTCTTCTGATTGACCTACACACACGAACCGATTCCATAATATCAAATACATCTACAATGTTTTTAAACAAAAGGTAATATTGTAATTTCTTCCAAACAGTAGTACAAAACAAAACTCCTCTTTCATACAAGGGACCCATTTGTAGATCATCAGTCTACAAGTACTGTTGTTAAATACACCTCTACCCCGATATAACGCTGTCCTCAGGAGCCAAAACATCTTACCGTGTTATAGGTGAAACCGCGTTATATCAAACTTGCTTTGATCCACCAGAGTGCGCAGCTCCGCCCCCCCGGAGCACTGCTTTACTGCGTTATATTCGAATTCATGTTATATCGGGTCGCGTTATATCGGGATAGAGATGTATAAGCTTTCATTTCAGTAATAGTTTTAAGATCTGTACTAGGGCCAGATGGATCTGAAATGATCCATCCACAATGGCTATCTAATGTGGAAATAATGCAGTTGCTAGACTGTTAGAAGTAGAAGCTCAACTCAATACTCAAGGGAAAAAGGTTCTATCAGTGCTGTTATTATTCCTTACTAATTGTTTAGCTCAATTCAGTCACTTTATGGACTGGCACATTGATGTTAGAAGCCCTCACTTTACCTGAAGTTTTCCTTTTCCTGACAATTATTGTTGCTTTCTGAAGTTATCCTATAGTATTAATTGCTACCACTGCTAATATGGTAATTGAATAAAAGATGAAAAACATGTAATTCTATATGGGATTACAGATGGGCTCAGGGACACACCACCTTTCAGTCCTATGCCAAAAGTCACTGGAAACTGAAAAATAATTACCAGCTACTGAGTGTTTGGTGACATATGCAAATTGAGTTTTATAGTCTCAGTCCATTTCCTGAATGGAGAGGTGTCATCACCCATGTCACTAAGGGTACTAATGGGGTTTCTCACTGGCAGTTTTAACGCACACCAAGAAACAAATGGGCATAACAAACTGGCCTCTCATCTCTATGTTAAGAGTTTAACCATATCATTTTGTTAATATCTAGGGAAGTCTACACGGCTGCTAGCAATTCTCTTTTCCATCCTATGGGTAAAGACTTTCAGAGCAGTCATTCCAGTACCTTTCACCAGCACTAGATTCACTCATATATAATAATATATTTAAAAACAAAACAAAAAACAAACAAAAAACCTAACCCTTGGGCTCGTCTATTTTATGCTGAGGGTTACATTAGCCCCAACTCCAGAATCTATAGGTGCAAAAGTAAAGTCAAGTCACCTTTGTCCCACTCTCTCAGTCCAGCCCTTAACTGGGACCGGAGTCTCAGATCTACTCTCACCTTCCTTAAACTCCATCCCGAATGTAACAAGACATTCCTGCAAAAAAATGTAGGAATGGAAGGTAACTTGATAGATCATCAAGTCCAGTTCCCTACACTGAGGCAGGACTAAATATTATCTAGACCAGCCCTGACAAATGTTTCTCTATCCTGTTCTTAAAAACCTCCAACAATGGAGATTCTACAACCTGCCTCGGTAATTTGCTCCAGTGCTTAACTACCCTGTTAGGAAGTTTTTCCTAAAGTCTAATCTAAATCTCCCTTGCTGCAATTAAAGCCCATTACTTCTTGTCCTGTCCTCAGTGGATAAGGAAAACAATTTATCACCCGCCCCTTTATAACAACCTTTCACGTACTTAACGTAAAAGTAATGTACTTTTACGTTATCATGTAGTCCCCCCCTCAGCCTTCCCTCCTCCAGAATAAACAAACCCACTTTTTTCAATCTTTCCTCGTAGGTCATGTTTTCTACACCTTTAATAATTTTGGCTGCTCTCCTCTGGGCTTTCTACAGTTTGCCTACATCTTTCCCAAACTAGACACAGTACTCCAATTGAGACCTTTTAAGTGCTGAGTAGACAGAAAGAATTACTTCATGTGTCTTTCTCACAACACTCCTGCTAATCCATCCCAGAATGATGTTCACTTTTTTTGCAACAGTGTTACATTCTCGACTCATTAAGTTTGTGATCCACTATAACCCCAGTTCCTTTTCTGCAATACTCCTTCCTAAGCAATCATTTCCCATTTTGTACTGGTGTAACTGATTATGCTTTCCTGAGTGTAATACTCTGCAACTTAGGCCATTTCTACACTTACAAGCTTACAGGGGCACAGCTATACAGATACAGCTGTGCCGCTGTAAGAGCGGTCGTTTTGCCGCATTATGCCGACAGGCGAGAGCTCTCTCATTGACATAATAAAACCAGCTCAATGAGCGGTGGTAGCTATGTCAACAGGAGAACACTTTTGCCTGCAAAACTTATGGCACTCAGAGTGGGGGGAAGGTTCACACCCCGAGCAACAAAAGTTTTCCTGACATAAGCGCTAGTGTAGATACAGCCTTAGAGAAACAAGGTGGGTGAGGTAATATCTTTTATTGGACCCACTTTTATTGGTGAGAGAGACAAGCTTTTGAGCCACACAGAGCTCTTCTTCAGGTCTGGGAAAGGAACTCCCAGCAAAACGTGAGATGGAACAGATTGTTTAGCATGAGTAGTTAGCACATATTGTAAGGTACCATTCAAAAAACCATTGTAGAGTGACCAATTAACAACTCTGCAGTCATAGGACAAAGAGAGGGAGTTAGTGGGTTACAGATTGTTGCAACAAGCCATAATTCCAGTGTCTCTGTTCAGTCCATGATTTTTGGTGTCTGGCAGAGCAATGAATTTAAGCTCCCAGGCTCATCTTTGGAAAGCATTGTGCAAGATTTCCTTTGAGGATGAAGATGGATAGGTCAAATCAGTCCTTATTAAATTTCATCCTATTTATTTCAGACCATATCTCCAGTTTGTCAAGATCATTTTGAATTCCAATCCTGTCCTCCAAAGGGTTTGCCTCCCCTTCCAGCTTAGTGTTGTCCACAAACTTTATAAGAGTATTTTCTATGCCATTATCCAAGTCATTTATGAAGATATTGAATAAAACGGTATACAGGACAGATCTCTGCAGAACTCCACTCAATATGAACATCCAGCTTGACTACTCTCAGAGTATGGTTTTCCAATTGGTTGTGCACCCAAGGTTTGCGTAGGCTATATATTTCCTACTTTGCTTAGGAGAAGATCATGTGGGACGGTATCAAAAACCTTACTAAAGTTGAGATGTATTACATCTACTGCTCCTGCTTACTCACAAAGCTTGTTATATAGTCAAAGAAGGACATTAGGTTGGTTTGACATGATTTGTTTTTGACAAATCCATGTTGACAGTTCCTGATCACCTTATTATCATCTAGGTGTTTACAAACTGACTGACTATTTGGTCCATTATCTTTCTGGGTACCGGTTAAGATGACTGGTCTATAATTTTCTGGGTTGTCCCTATTCTCCTTTTTATAGATGTGTACTATATTTGCCCTTTTCCAGTTTGCTAGGATCTCCAGTACTCCACAAGCTCTCAAAGATAAACACTAATGGCTCTTCAGCCAGTTCCTTAAGTATTCAGGAAATATTTTGACAGGCCTTGCCAAATTGAAGACCTCTAACTCGTCTAAGTAATTCTTAACTTATTCTTTCCCTATTTTAGTTTAAGATTATAGATTAAGCTTGGATTAGCAGTAATCATTCTGCAACTCCCTGCAGAATTCCAACACCAGCTAAGGATTGTCTATAAAAGGAAACTGCACAGCTATAGCAGAAGAAGATATTCTACTATAGCTATTCCTTAATAGCTAATTGTATGAACGCTATTCTGGAACAAAAGTAACTTTACTCTGCAATAAAGATTTGTTTATTCCAGAATAAAGTGTTGACATGGGAAGCTATTCTGGAATAGCCATAGCTGAATAGATTATAGCTATGCCGTCAATTTCCCAATGTAGACAAGCTCCAATATGATGGGAAGAAAGAATCATGTTATCCTGTTCCTGACCTCGCATTATAAATGCACCCCATAATTTAATCATCCAGCCTTCCAACAGGGGCAGGCTTAATTTTACTCATCAAATTAAACAAGCATTCCTGTATTACGCCTTCCTATAGCTTATAGACAGGAATTTTACAAGGAAAAAAAATGTGGGGAGGTAGATGTGGAGACACCGTCTTTGTGCAGTGCTTGCGACATAGGAATGAATCTCACACACCCGCTCATACTTGCAGTACAGTTTATGCACTAGGACACCAGCTCCAACAAAGAGTCATTTTAAAGCACACCCATAACAGAAACAAGTGAATGGGGAAGAGCATCCAACACTCCCGCATACCAACGTTTTCATTGGATATGAATACTGTAGTTAAAAATGGCCATTGAAACCCAAATATGCCCCACACAGCAGCTGAATCTTGACACCACCAACCATACTCCTGAAGAAAAATACAACAAAAAAGAACACTTCTGTAGTTCTCACAATGTTTTCAAGAATAATATTCCTGAGAGGATTTTACAAAGGAACAAACCACTTTATTGGGTAATGAAATGTTGTTAAGTTGAGGCTTCTGATAAATGTGCAAACAGTTTATTACCTGGAGAGTTATCCCCAGAAGTTTACAAACCAAAGGCTGAATCTGAGAAAATATAGCTATATATTAATGCATTTTCAGTACCATGCTATTCTGCCCATCTTATTTACTTGTACTACGTCAGATGTAAAAAGAACCTCATTTAATGGTTTACATGGCATTGTAAAATATAGAGTCTTGCTTCTTTATCAGGATTTGAAAGTCTGTGCTGTCCACTGACATCCTTTGGTGGCAGGGTTGGAGAGAGAATTTAAAATAAAGTAATTTGAGACTAAGAAGTGAAAAATTGTTCCAAGGAATAACCTGAGTGAAAAAACTTTGATGTGATGTGATATGAAGGGCCAAATTCTGCCTTAATACACACCCCAGGCAACCTCACTGATGTCAGAGGGGTTGCCTAAGGTGCAAGCACTTGCAGGATTTAATGTAGTATAAATAAGGATTTCACTACTGTTTGTGAGATATCACCCACCCCTTTATAACAATCTTTTACGTACTTTATGTAAAAGTAATGTACTTTTACGTTATCATGTAGTCCCCCCCTCAGCTTTCCCTCCTCCAGAATAAACAAACCCACTTTTTTCAATCTTTCCTTGTAGGTCATGTTTTCTACACCTTTAATCATTTTGGCGGCTCTCCTCTGGGCTTTCTCCAGTTTACCCACATCTTTCCCAAACTGGTTTCTCTGGGCTGTAGCTGACATGAAATCCTTGTTATTTAAGTTTACAATAAAGGCGGCTAAGAAGGTAATTGCTGCTGTGTATCATAAAATAACATTTCATAGGACAGGGTTTTGCACCTCTGATTTACTTTTCTCATCGTAACAGCTAAAGGAAATTTTCTATCTCCTGTAGCTTACTACCAAAGAAAACATTTTCATAAAATTCTGCACAAAATCAACTTCCTAGACAGCATGGGAAAAAAATTAGTCTGTCTTTTGATATGTTTTTCGCTCTGATTATGAGAGAAAATAATGTGTTTTTTTCCCCTTCATCTGAAATCAGATCTACCACTTGAACATCTTTCAGAAGCATGGTTAAAAGAGGTTTACTATTCAAAAACTCTTATTCATAGTTGATGCATTATGGAACTTCTATGAATAAATTCCACAAAAAAGAAAAAAAAAATTCACTCACAATTTGTGAGTAGCATGGATACTTGCATTTCATGTAGCCCCTCAGAGTATTATGGTACACTACCATATTTTATCTTTGTACAAAACATTCAACAACTTCCTTTCACATATTGAAATCAGATTTAAAGGGAGAGTGTAAAGTATGGAGATTACAGTTTATTAAATGGAGAGCAAGGATGACATCATACTGAAAGTTTCCCCTGTCAAAAAAGTTAATTTTAAAGTCATGATAGTGGTTACTTTGGAATTCTGCATAATTATCATTTTCGTCCTCAAACACAGCTGAGCTAAGCTTTCAGGTATTCATTTAAAAGATTACATTCTTGTTCCCGTGTTCACTTCATTTTTCAACAAAATAATAGGACTAGGGTGACCAGATGTCCTGATTTTATAAGGAAAATCCCGATTTTTGGGTCTTTTTTTTTTATATAGGCTCCTATTACCCCCCACCCCCATCCTGATTTTTCACACTTGCTGTCTGGTCACACTAAACAGGACCTCTAGCAGTAAACATGCACTCTATAGATCATGTCAATATACCATGAAAAATGGTGCTGCTGTTGCTGTTAAGATACGATTCAACCAACGGCGCTTGTTCCTCTGAATGTTTCATTCTTCGTGTTCTTGTGCGGCTGTCTACATTGGACTGAACCATTAGTGGCTCCTGGCGTTTTTTTTTCTGCTTCTGTTCTAGCAATGCTCGCTGGGGGAAATACAAAGAAAAGTACTTTACTATTAGAATAAATGCCACTTTTCTAGGGGAGTCTGTGTGCACATAGCTTCTGTTCTGCAAACTGTGCTTAACTGAATGTTAATTGAACGTCATACTGTAGAATTTCCAGTAAATCACAACAGATATCCTTACATCTTCTGCAATGGCAGTCCACCTTGTATGCTATTTTCAAGTGCCAAGAACACAGTCTAATAGGACATTGGGATGCCAGGCCATAGAAAACCTTTCTAAAACTCTACTGAAAGTACCAAACAGGTCAAATAGATATTTCTGAGCAGTCTACTGGCTGTCAGAGCTGGATAAAAAACAGCATCTTTTAGGAAGCCAACAATGTGAGAGAACTGTAAATTAATATGATAACCAAGAGCATGAGGCATGAAAACACTGATTTATGTTTATGTAAATCAAGAAAAGATCATCTGTAAACTAGAATCAAGTGACAAGACTGGACACAAGCCCAGTGTAACAATGATACATGCTGAATTTTAATTACACACCCTATTTTCAATTTCAATTCTCATTTACACCAGGTGAAAAGCAGATATTAACTGCTAGAAGGCAGAGGATTGTCTTTACAATTGCATAAGTCTCTCCCTCTAGATGTTTCTAAATTTAGAATGTGATGGAAGCTGTGATAAATGAGGGGAGGTAGCTCCCTTTTATGGACACCCAGCCAGTCAGTAGCTATAGAATCCTCCTTAGCAGCTGTACCCTAATTGCCTTAACTGTAAAGGGTTAAGAGAAGCTTAACCTGAGTTGGCACCTAACCAGGGGAACCAATGGGGGGGCGCTGTACCCTTTCAAATTGGAAAAACTGCTGGGTGTGTGTGGGGGGGCTCTTTGTCTCTCGGGCTGGAGAGAGGGGAAAGCAGCAACAAGCTGTAAGCTTTAAGCCAGGTATGGGAAATCATCAGCATCATACCTAGAAACTCCTCATTTGGAACCCCAGATATGTAAGTTGCCCAGGAAAAGTTAAGACAGATGCGATTAGGAACCTTTTTGGTCGTTTTGGTTTGTGGATTCCTCTGTGCTAACCCCCTGTGCTTTTGTTTTGCTTGTTACCATTAAGCTGAACCCCAATAAAGTTATTTTTGGTGTTTAATCCCTAAAGCCTGAGTTTTCAAATGTGTTTCTTTTTTTAAATAAAATTTACCTTTTTTAAAAAAAAAAAAAATCCTTTGATTCCAAAGTCCTTAGACAAGGGATTGGTCTGTGCTCACATTGCTAAGGCAACTGGTTGGTATTTTATTCTCAAGCCTCCCCAGGAAAGAGGGTGAAGAAGCTTGGGGGGATATTTTGCAGGGATAAGGATGCCAAGAGAACCTTCCCTGAATATTTGTGAAAATCACTTGGCAATGGCAGCAATATCTGTCTAAGGCAGAAGACTGTGCCTTGGAAGAATTTTAACCTAAGATAAAGGTAGAAGATAAGCGTAGGGGGTCTTTCATGCAGGTCCCCACATCTGTACTCCAGAGTTCAGATTGGGGGGGGGGAATACCCTGACAGAAGCCAATGTATATTTATGAGGTACCATTCTATCACAGCCACAAGAAACTATAGGGGTTAAGAAGGTTTAATTGTAATAACCCAGTGTCTTATTTGTCCCCTTCCTCTGTATTATGCTGTTTTTACATGGATTGTCTTTTGACTTCTCTCCATGTAGAGAGAAGAAGAAAATACAATGCTGTTATAAATAGCAAAAGAGCTGGGTTAAAGTAGAGGAATATCCAGAGATGATCAGTTTCTGACAGCCTTCCCTCATGTTGAGTACTAATTTACTCCATGAATGATGCGCTGCTACTCAACGTGAATTAGAAGTCAGAATCTGACTCAGATGCAACATGAGAGACAAGGTGGGTGAGGTAATATCTTTCATTGGACCAACTTCTGTTGGAAAAAGAGACAAGCTTTCAAGCTACACAGAGCTTTTCTTTGGGTCTGGGAAAGGTACTCAGTGTTACAGCTAAATACAAGGTAGAACGGATTGTTTAGCATAAGTAGTTAACACATATTCTAAGGAACTATTCGAGGTGAAGTGGCCTATTAATACCTCTGGAGTTATAGGAAAAAGAGGAGGGCTAGTGGGTTACTGATTGTTGTAAGGTTTCAGAGTAGCTGAAACCTTACAACTTGTATGGTTTATTACAACTGATTGTTGTAATAAACCATAAATCTTTATTAAGACCAGGATTTTTAGTGCCTAGCAAAGATATGAATTTAAGTTCCCAGAGGTGTTAACAGGCCACTTCACCTTCAATTGTCCCTTAGAATGTGTGTTAACTACTTATGCTAAACAATCTGATCCACCTTATATTTAGCTGTGACACTCTGAGTACCTTTCCCAAGCCTGAAGATGAGCTCTGTGTAGCTCGGAAGCTTGTCTCTTTCGCCAACAGAAGTTGGTCCAATAAAAGATAACACCTCATCCATCTTGTCTCTCTAATATCCTGGGAACAGCATGGCTATAACAACATTGCAATCAGAGGCAAGATGGCATAGATATAAAGTATTTGATATTGAAAATGGGGCACAGATTGAAAGACCCTAACCCGATGGGTGTGGAGTGGACATTACAATGGAAGCAAAGGTACATAAAAGCATGTTGAAAGAGAGCCAGAGGTTCTTCGAAAGGGGGCCAAACGGAAATTAAAGACAAGGGGTGAAACCCTAACTCCACCAAAGTCAATGGTAAAATTCCCTTTGACCTTAGTGGTTATGTCTACACTGCAATTAAAACCCCACAGCTGGCCTGAGCCTCGGGCTCCCAGGGCTCAGGCTCAGGGGCTGTTTAATTGTGGTGTAGACATTCGGGCTCGGGTTGGAACCTGGGATCTACGACCTTGCAAAGTGGAAGGGTCCAATAGCATGGGTTGCAGCCCGAGCCTGAATGTCTACACCACAATTAAACCGCTCCGGAGCCTGAGCCCTGGGAGCCTGAGTTACCTGGCACGGGCCAGCTGCAGTGGGGACATACCCAGTGGGGACAAGATTTCACTCAAGGTCTTCAGAATGAGTGTTTATGTAGGCCATTTAAGAATGTGGTAGAAAGATAAACAACACAGCACATGACTTTATGACTTAGGCCTGGTCTACACTGGGGGGGGGGGGGGGGGAAATCGATCCAACTTACGCAACTTCAGCTACGTGAATAACGTAGCTGAAGTCGACATACTTAGACCTACTCACCGCAGTGTCTTCACTGCGGTGAGTCGACTGCTGCTGCTCCCCCCCACTCCGTCGTCTGCCTGCATCTCTCACGGCGGTGGAGTACAGTAACTCCTCACTTAAAGTCGTCCCGGTTAACGTTGTTTCGTTGTTGATCAATTAAGGAACATACTCGTTTAAAGTTGTGCAATGCTCCCTTATAATGTCGTTTGGCAGCCACCCGCTTTGTCTGCTGCTTGCAGGAAGAGCAGCCCATTGCAGCTAGCTGGTGGGGGCTTGTAACCAGGGTGGACCGGCAGCCCCCCTATCAGCTCCCTGTTCCCCTAAGTTCCCTGTGCAGTAGCTGCCCAGCAGGCTACCAATTGCCGGCAGTTCAGCTGTCCCTCCCCCTACTGCCATGTGCTGCTCCTGCCCTCTGCCTTGGAGCTGCTCCCCGAGCCTCCTGCTTGCTGTGCGGGTGGGAGGGGGGAGGAGAAGAAGGGGACTAATGTCAGGGTGTCTCCCTCCTGTGGAAGCAGAGAAAGAACTGACAGGAAGGGGATTGCAATGCATGACAGTTCTTTCTCTGCTTCCACACTCCCCACTGCGCCTGTACCCTGCTTACCCCAATCTCCATAGAGCAGGGGAGACACACGACAGTGCTCAGGATGGAGGGAGCTTCCTGGCAGCAGCTGCATCTCAGTTTGCTGATTAACTTAACAAGGCAGTGTATTCAGCCCCCTATTTACATTAATTCTTATAGGGAAATTGGATTCGCTTAACATCGTTTCGCTTAAAGTCGCATTTTTCAGGAACATAACTACAACGTTAAGTGAGGAATTACTGTACAGGAGTCGACAAGAGAGAGCTCGGGGGTCTATTTATCGCATCTAGACTAGATGCAATAAATTGACCCCCGCTGATCTGGCGGGTAGTATAGACATACCCAGAGAGTATTAAATCCTATCTGTTTGGGAATAAGGAGGAAAAATTCTGAAAACTGTGTGTTAATTCTCAGCTGGTTGACACTCTTGCTAGTACCCTTGTGCTTTTCTTTTTTGTTTTTTCATGGTCTGCAAAAGGAATAATGCATTCTAAGTCAAAAAAAATGAAAACCACTCAAATCACAATCATAAGAAAAAGTCAACACTAATAGTAATCTTCACAATCCTTTCCTTTCCATCACTTAAGCATGTATAGCACACTCCAAAGGCCAGGGAACTAATATTTCAAGATGTAATTTTCTGGTAGGATACCTCGATCAGCTGTGTGTGTCAATGAAAGGAGGTCTCCATATTCCACAGTAATCCAATTAAGCAAGCCCTAACTTGTCAAAAGGAAATAGGCCGAAAGCAGACTCCAAGATCTCACCTGTCTGTCAAGCTTTTGTTGACGCAGATTGCTACCTTCATCATCTAAAACACTGCAAAGACAAAGAGAATTCATTAGAAAGTATTTGTCAGTCAACAGAACACCAAGTTGCAATTACTGGAGCCATATCTTGCAGGACTTATTCATGCAAAACTCCCATAGCAGTCCATGGAAGTTTTGCCTAACTAACCCTGCACAAGGTGTCCCAAGAGAATTAAAAGCAACCCATGAAATATAAATAAAGTTCTGTGTATAATGTCTACATGCTACAAAGTTTAGATTCAGACAGATCATAAAGGAACACAAATCCGGAGTGTTTCACAAGAGTTTTATGCCTGCAGTACAAACGCTTTGTTCTCGATTACCTTATAATAAAGATACTGAAATGTACCGCAGTGGGATGAGAGTGTAAATTTCTATATAAAGCACATACAATGGTAAGGAGTTTGAGGAGCAGTTTAGCAAATCATTAGTATTTTAAATTGGCTTGAGAAAATGAATGGTATAAGCTTCTACAGGTTGAGAATCAGAACTGTTTCTTTCCTGAAAATCTGAAGAATTATACTTACAAAGGGATTCTGATTTACTGTCTGCACTCAAAAAGTCAGAGATCTGCAATCCAAATTGTATTGTGTACTACCAATTATCATCATTTTCTCTCTGCTTCTAGGTGATTGTTCATTGTTGCTGGTTGGGGGATTAGCTCATGCCAGATTCAGTCATTTTCATTAATTAGACGTTGGATGGAAATAAAGGAGAAACTTTCTTTGCATTACATTTGATAAAACTGTTAAATCCACCTGATTTGGGGGGGGGGGTGAGGGTGGGACGACAAGTTCTACATGCTGTAACATTATGACTAAAAATTTAAAGTTGATAAATAAATTCATAGATTTAATTAAATAGATGAATATAGACTTCCAAAAAATACAAATATAACATGCTTTAAAATTGACTATATTAATTTGACTTCCACTTATAACACAAAAATGTGCATCCCATACTGTAGGCACCCTTGACAATTACAAGTACAACACAAGAGAGTCAAAACTGGTTTCTGCCCTTATGTGCATTTTAAAATAATTGGAAAGTGACATAATATTAGTTCAGCATACTCTACATTTCTTAACTAGGTTGCAGGCAGCATGGTATAGAGAGTTAAGTGGGAGACTTGAATACAGGAACAACCTTTGGGCTCTCACCCTCCAGAGAACAAAGAAATAAAGATGTGCGATGAAGCATGTAGCGTAACATCGGCCTTTTAGAAGATCTGCAGCAGGCATCCTTACATATACCTTATAAAAGGCTGATGTTACAAGATGCACAGTTAAGCAAGTTTCATATTAAGAAATGGAATGGTGCCTTAGAAGAATTACAGATATAAAAGTTTGTGGGTCCTTTGGGGAGATAATGCTAGCTGTGTTATATTTAGTATACCACCTACCAGCAACCCCTGCAGCATTCCAGGCAATGAAGAGATAAATGGTTAGAATTTCAAAGCTCGTACCCACATTAGAGGCATAAAAAATGGCCTCTGAAAAGTCTCTCCTCATCTCTGCAACCAGCTGTGCTACCAGTAAGATTTCCTCAAATGAAAAGTCTAAAGGCGAGAAAAGGGGCACTGATCTGGCCCTGAAGCATCTAAGTGAACTTTAGAACATATGCAAATTTTGAGTGGGTGTCTGCTGGGGACAGCTGATCTGAGAATATCTGGGAAGATTCAGTCACGACTGCTGTTAAAACAATCCTGTTTGAAACTTTTGCTCATAGGCACTGACCCCAAGGGTATTCCAGGGCTAGAGCACCCATGGAAAAAAATTAGTAGGTGCTTAGCACCCACTAGCAGCCAAGCTTCCCTCTCTTCCCCACAGCACCTCCCATCTGCCAGCGGCCCCGCTGAACAACTCCTCCCCTTCCCTCACAGTGCCTCCCACCTGTGGCGATCAGCTGTTCCGTAGCATGCAGGAGGTGCTGGAGGGAGAGGGCGGAACCGGGTGGGAAGAGGCGGGGCAGGGGTTGAGCAGGAATGGGATGAGGTGGGGGGGGGTTGGAAGAAGAGGCGGAGTTGGGCAGGGGCGTGCCTGGGGCGGAGCAGGGGGCTTAAGCACCCCTGGGGCCCTGAGGCAGTCGGCGCTTGTGCTTTTACTGCCTCGTTCCACAAAAGACAACATCCTGAGGGACAGTGAATATTGTGGGTGCGAGAAAAGATACATTTGTTTTTGTTACTTTAGTGAAAATTGTACTAGACCCATAGGAAATGTGTCTAACTCTGAGAAAACATGGCACCATACAGATTCATTTTGTGAATCTGTGAGACTGAACAAGTGTTTCAGACATACCAGTTTGATAAATTACACTGCCGGTGTGAGAGAGGCTAAAAGAGGTGGGCATGTCAAACACGTCATAGTTATGTGTCATCTGTCAAATTCTAAAATAGCCTTAGGATCTCTGGCGAGAGGACCCTTCCTAATCACCAAACACCATAGAAGCATTATTTACTTAGCTATGCCAACTATTTATATCAGTTTCCTATTCTTATTTATTAAACACTGACAGCACAACCAATGTGGGACAAGTTACAGAAGATAACTGAGTGAGATTCTGTGCAGTGCCTCTAAAAAGCACAGTACAAAACTTGCAGCCCTGGAAATGAAAGGGGAAAGGTGCCATCAAGCCACATGACCTCTCAATTCATGGTAACTGTCCAGAATCCCATCAACACAAAGTACTATAGCACAACACCCTCCTACTCTTCTCATATGCCCCTACCATGCACACCCAACCCCTTCCAGGGCTTGCACTTGAGAGCTACAGCTGTCCCATACAACTCATTTGTTGGGTAAAATTCTCCCCTGGCTGGCCACAGGGCTTTTACAGCCCCTGTACATTGCACAGGCGTGTACAGTGGCCATAGCAGGGGTGAAAATCTCACCCATATCCCTGTCCCAGGGAGCTTATGGTCTTGATGCTGTTCTCAAAAGAACCAAGCAATGTATTTATTTTCCAAAAGACACAGTGCACCAACAGCAAAGTTTGCTAGAGATTTTCAACAAAGTACCTACAACAAATAATAATTTGTACTTAGCATCTTTCTTTTGAGAAACTCAAAGCACATTATGAAAGGTACATAAATAATATCCTCATGAGATTGTCTGCATTCTCCTGAATATTTATTTTTCCTATAATACACATAACGTCCCCAAAATATATTTTTGGACAAATGATTTTAGTGAAACGTGAGTATCAATCAATCCTAGTGCATCAACTAAAAATCCCCTCTTGAGATTTAAACTAAGTGCTTAAAAACTTAGATAACAGTCCAGAGTTTTAGAACTGCACAGGCAAAAATGGACCTGGAGAGGCCCAGAGAGGGCAAGTGACTTGCACAGTCACGTCATTTGCAGATTTGGAAATAGAACTCTGTTTTCATGTCATCTCCTGCATTATACGTTAGACCATTCTGCCTCTCTCAGATGATACAGCAAATGAGCTATAGACTTCATCATACACATTCCCATATAAACAAATTAATTATTATTGCAAACCATTATATTCCAGTAATATCCTGGTTTGTCTGTGATGCTAAGTATTGTACCATGGATATGGTGGCTAAATACTTAGGATCTAACTTCAGATTTTCTATAGCACACTTCATCATAATATCCAAGCGGGGCCCAGTGGTCAGAACAGAGGAGTAGATGGCTGGCCTCTTCAATTCCATTTTCAACTTTAGCTATGATTCATTGGGCTAAACAGGCTAACTCCAGACTTTGTGTAAACAAGAGCAACTCCTACAGAAGTCTGGGCCAAAACCTACAGTGTTAAAAATGGTGATTTAAATTACATAGTATGTAGGAACTGGTCAGAAAATTGATGTAATTGTCACTGATTTAGCATGCAATGGATTCAAAGCGACTGCCTTACATGCTGAATGGGGCCCAAAGTAATGAATCTCCAGCCAGGTGTTGTGACTATTGTACTTTTTAAGACACTGCTTCATACCTTCTTCCTGTTGAATGAGATTATTTTTAGAATCTCCAAGTATATGCAGCCACAGCTGGGACTGAGAGCTGCTTGCCAACAACTTACGAAGCTCTTTTGCTTCTTCCATAGACCCTTCTCTGTGGCCTGATGGCTATTTTCTAAATTTCTGGGCTGTTTTCCACATTCCTTGTATAAAGAAGTGTAAACTGCAAACCTTGTCCCTCGGGTTGTTTAAGCTTCAAACTGTCTCATTTAAATTGAACACTAGTCATCTGTGAAATCGAGTCCTGTTGGAATGTGAACATGCCAGCCTCCTCTTGGCTCCTTAGTTCACTCTCTGTGAAATGTGGACTGGAATACATCCTTCCCACCCTCCTTCAAAGGGGCAATGTGAGGCTTAATGTTTATAAAGAGTTTTGGAGAGCCAAATATGCAGGCATTAGAAAAATATTATTACTGTCCAAAGAATTCCTACAGCTCATTTTCAGACAATCCTCTATGCTACAGGACATCACTTAGGCTTTGCCTGGGCTAGGATTTAAAAATGTGATGTTAGAATGCATTAGCCAACAAGTTCTAATTAACAAGGTGGCACTAGACTTTTCAAACATGGCAATGAATATGTTAAAATGTGCTAAGATGGTCAAATTAATGTCTATATTTTATCTCAACCAGTTTAGCATGTATGAAAGGCAGGGTACCTTTTCTGCACTAGACTGTTCAGATGCATTAGAACATGTTAGCCAACACATTCTATATCACACCTTCAAATCCTTCCTAGTCTAGACACAGGGGTTTTATTCTTGAGTAAGTACAGAATACCAACAACAGTGTCTGTGGGTGCATTCTGCCCTCGCTTAATGTCTGCGTATCTCCCAGTGAAGTCAATGATGAAAATGAGGGTAGAATTTAGCCTTCAGTGTTTTACTGTTATATTAGTAGGTCACCCTCAGCAGGAAATATAGTGTCCCATTATTATTTTCTAAGGGACAGCATTTACCCCTGGAGCAAATGGCTAATGACCGCTATTTCACATTCCCAAACGCCCCTCAGGAGAAATTATAATGAGGCTCAATGACCCACCAGATGTGTCATTGAAAGGACATTTGACATCTTAAAAATAGGTTTCTGGTGCCTGGATAACTCAGGTGGCACCTCCCTGTGCTGCCCTAAAATACCTGCATGAAAATCCTGGGATGTGGCCTGTTACCAGCACTGAAGTGACAGGTGTAGATGAAAACCCAGTATAAAGAATTAGCAGAAGATCCTGCCACAACACTTAGCATCCCTGGCATATAGATGCCCCAGCCCTTAGTATCAAACTACAGAGGATTCTTTTCAACACCATTTTATGAGAGACAAGAAAGTTCAGAATCAGCAGTGACACTTTCTTCCAAACCTGTGGGAGAAGCATAGTCCAGTAGCAGCATCCTCTACGTTTCCCCGTTCCCTCTGCAGACAGGGGAAATTTTCATATTCTCCCTCCCAGCTCTGCATGCAGAGGACCCAGTGACTTAGGGCAAATCTACACTACAAAATTAAGTCAACCTAAGTTAGGTCAACGTAAACTGCCTTACGTTGACCTAACTCTATAGTGTAGACCAGGCCTAAGACTATCACTAAACATAGTTGTGAATGAACAAATGGACACAGTTTCACTGATCAGTGGTCACAATGATGGAGAGGGTCTGTGACTAAAAGCACAATACAATGGCAAAATTGATTGGAGTATTGTGGTGGGGCTGCTTTCAGAAAGTAGTTGCGTATAGAGTGAGGTTACTAGATTAAATCTGGCCGTACCTTTGACATGCAAGTCAGAAAATCTTCATCAACATAAAGATAGTCAGATTTAGTAAGTCTTAATTAGGTACAAATTATTACAATAATTACATATATTAAACAGCTGAGAATTTTAAGGCAAATTAGAATGAGGATATGACAATCAACTCTTAGTGTTGATTAAAACCATATATTGGTAGCTATTTTTGCCAAATCCTAAACACAATCTATCAGAAAAGGATATGTTGTGTAAAGTACTGAAAGATTTATTGCAATACAGTTCTAATTTAAATGAAGTTAAAGATTTAAAACTTATGTAGATCAACTATTAGATAATTTTCAATACAGGATCTGTCCTGTACTCCTAGCTCAGGTACACTCCCCTTTCAGATAAGTAGGTATATGCCTTGTATAGGTGTCAAGATCAGGCCGATAAGTCTATGCTTTAGAGATTTGCACTAAAGACCTGATCCAAAGCACACTGAACCCAAAGAGATCACTGACTTAAATTGGGCACTGTATCAAGCCCTAAATTTAAAATGGATGACCTCCTATTTTAAATGAGTAATTTCATTTTAATATTTTCCTCCTCATTCACCGTCGTTGATTTAATATGTTTCACAACAATCTTTTGGCTAGACTACTATGTCTGATATTACTTCGTCATCAATGCACAAAACATGCATGATAGAAATGCCTCAATGCAACATAGATAAAATTCATCACATTTTTTAAGTTCCGTATCATAACAAAGGTAAACAAACAAAAAAATCAGTGATAATTTTATTATCATAGAATCATATACTTTAAGGTCAGAAGGGACCATTATGATCATCTAGTCTGACCTCCTGCATGATGCAGGCCACAGAATCTAACCCACCCACTCCTGTATCAAACCCCTAACCTATGTCTGAGCTACTGAAGTCCTCAAATCGTGGTTTAAAGTCTTCAAGGTGCAGAGAATCCACCAGCAAGTGACCCGTGCCCCAATCTGCAGAGGAAGGTGAAAAACCCCTAGGACCTCTCCCAATCTGCCCTGGAGGAAAATTCCTTCCCGACCCCAAATATGGTGATCAGCTAAACCCTGAGCATGTGGGCAAGACTCACCAGCCAGACACCCAGGAAAGAATTCGCTGTAGTAACTCAGATCCCACCCCATCTAACATCCCATCACAGGCCATTGGGCATATTTACCACTAATAGTCAAACACCAATTAATTGCCAAAATTAGGCTATCCCATCATACCATCCCCTCCATAAACTTATCAAGCTTAATACTGAAGCCAGATATGTCTTTTTCCCCCACTGCTCCCCTTGGAAGACTGTTCCAGAACTTCACTCCCTCTGATGGTTAGAAACCTTTGTCTAATTTCAAGTCTAAACTTCCTGATGGCCAGTTTATATCCATTTGTTCTTGTGTCCTCATTAGTACGGAGCTTAAATAATTCCTTTCCCTCCCTGGTATTTGTTATATCCTAGGGGGCAACAGTTTTAGGAAGAATTCACTGAGACACAGAGAGCTGTGAACCTTTGAGCAGTCATTTATTGTGCTAAACACAGAACTAACAAAAAGCCAGCCCAAAAAGGCTGGGCTATCCCCTAATAATCTAACTCAGTTGCCATAGCAACACAAGATTCTATTCCCACGACAACCAAATACACAGCAGTATTTATTCTTCTGATATATTTAGAGAGAGCAATCATATCTCCCGTCAGTCTTCTCTTGGTTAGGCTAAACAAGCCAAGCTCTTTGAGTCTCCTTTCATAAGACAGGTTTTCCATTCCTCGGATCATCCTAGTAGCCCTTCTCTGTATCTCTTATTTTAGAGTCTTGTTTATAGGAAATATTTCAACATCCAAAAAATGCCCCAAACAAGATATGTGAGAAGCCAGTGAGAGCCAGATTTTAATAATAATAAATGGAGATATACCTATCTCACAGAACTAGAAGGGACCCTGAAAGGTCATTGAGTCTAGTCCCCTGCCTTCACTAGCAGGACCAAGAACTGATTTTTGCCCCAGATCCTTAAGTGGCCCCTTCAAGGATTGAGCTCACAACCCTGGGTTTAGGAGGCCAATGCTCAAACCACTGAGCTATCCGTTCCTCCCTCCCTATTTAGTTTATATACAATGGAAGCTTTAATATAGACTACAAAAAAGTTCCCCAATTTGGGAGTATACTGGCAGGAGGTTCAGTAAATAAACCTCTCATTACATTTATTTAATTTTACACAGCTGGATTTCAATGTAATGTAAAATTGGAATGTCTTGATTCAAGTAATGCATTTCACAGTAGTTAATTCTCAACTTCTGCTCACAAAATGTCTTTTTAAAAGTGCAAATTGTTCACATTTCACTAAGTCCCTGCAAGAAAAAACAAAAACTGAAAAATTTATTCTACTAGAAAGTGCAAAATGAACATATTCACTAATTATTTTTAAAGTGAAGATATCTTTGAAAAAGGAAGCAAGTATTGAAAATGCGTTGGTGCTTTTTTTCTCCTTGCTGACTTTGCTTCTGCACCACTCACTAAAGGGAATATTTTCAGTGAAACAGGTTTACAGGCACTAGACCAGGAGTCGTCAACCTTTCAGAAGTGGTGTGCCGAGTCTTCATTTATTCACTCTAATTTAAGGTTTCACATGCCAGTAATACATTGTAACATTTTTAGAAGGTCTCTTTCTGTAAGTCTATAATATATAACTAAACTATTGTTGTATGTAAAGTAAATAAGGTTTTTAAAATGTTTAAGAAGCTTCATTTAAAATTAAATTAAAATACAGAGCCCCCTGGACCGATGGTCAGGACCCGGGCAGTGTAAGTGCCACTGAAAATCAGCTCGCATGCCGCCTTCGGCACGCTGCCATAGGTTGCCTACCCCTGCCCTAAACATATAACTTGTCTGTGCAGCCCAGCTGTCAAGAGACATACAAATTGCAGTGACAAATGCTCCAGTTCAGACAAGCAAATGCACTAAACATTTGGTCCTTCACACACTGATTCGAAGTGTCAACCTTGGATTTTCCTTTTTCCATTATTACGATTACTTATTTGCATTGCAGTAGCACCTAGATGTGCCAACAAAATCAGAGCCCCACTGTTCTAGGCTCAGTACATGCACATCATAAGAGGCAGTCTCTGCCCCAATCAGCTCCCAACAGACAAGGGTATGAAAAAGTAAATATTACCACCATTTTCCAGATGGGAGCAGAAGCAAAAATAAATTAAGGATGCACATTTTCACCTTTTTTCAGAGTAAAATAAAAAAGGATTTAGTATTACAAATACCAATTGAAACAACATTCACGATCAAACTGGAGAAAAAAAGAGCCAGCACTAAGAGTTCTCAAATCTTTTAATTTGGACTTTATTTTTATTTTGAAAAAAAGCATACACAAATATGCATAATAGAAGTAGAAGGTCTTAATTTTTTAGATCAAGGCTGACTTTAAGGACACGAGTTGGTGGGAATTTAAACAACTATTTAAAACTTTCAGAGTCTTATCTGACATATCAATGATTTATGTTTCTTCTCATAAATTAAATAAATAAATAAATACAAACCTATAAAAAAGGTAGCATTTGGCTTGCTGGATACTTGTTTCCATGACATTTGCCCAATTACATTTTAACAGTTTGCTGACAATCACTTCACTAAACAGATAGTGATAAAATCTAGACAAACACTACTGTAAAGCAATGGTTTTCAAACTATTTTTCTGGCAATCCAGTTGAAGAAAATTGTTGATGCCCATGACCCAAGAGAGCTGGGAATGAGGGGTTTGGGGTGTGGGAGGGGCTCAGAGCTGGGGCAGAGTGTTGGGGTTCAGGGGTGAGGGCTGTGGGGTGGGGCCAGGGATGAGAGGTTTGGGGTGAGCTCAGGGCTGTGGCAGGGGGTTGGGGTGCAGGATGGGGTCAGGGCTCTAGACTGGGGGTGCAGGCTCTAGGGTGGGGTTGGGGATGAGGGGTTTGGGGTGCAGGAAGGGGCTCCAGGTTTGCGGGGAGGCTCAGGGCTGGGACAGGGGATTGGCGTTCGGGATTACATCGGGCGGCTCTCGGTAGGCGGTGCAGCGGGAGTGCTAAGGCAGGCTTCCTGCCTGTCCTGGCACCAGAGACCACACTGTGCCCCGGAAGCAGCCAGCAGCAGGTCCAGTTCCTAGACAGAGGCTTCACGCAGCTCTCGCCCGCAGGCACCGCCCCTCCCCCCCAGCTCCCATTGGCCGGGAACCAGTCAATGGGAGTGCGGAGCCAGGGCTCGGGGTGGAGGCAGCACGTGGAGCCCTGTGGTCCCCCCCACCTAGGAGCTGGACCTGCTGCTGGCCACTTCTGGTGCACAGCGCGGTGTCAGAACAGGCAGGGACTAGCCTGCCTTAGCCCGGAAGCACCACCAACGGGACTTTTAACGGCCTGGTCGGCGGTGCTGATCGGAGCCGCCACGACCCACTGCCTTCCATTCTGCGACCCAGTACTGGGTCGCGACCCGCAGTTTGAAAACCACTTAGAAGAAAGTTTTCCAGCAGTACCACTGACCTGCTTTTACTTCCGCTGCAGAAATCCAACAATAGGCTCAAGGAACTCCCACACTGTACGTGTGTTCCAGAGGGAATACCACATAATTAACTCCTTAAAGGAAGTTTAATTAAATAAGTTCCCAAGCCAGTCAAGCTAATAAACTGCCTTTAGAAGTCCCCACATATGGTACCTACTGTGCTCCCATGCAGCCCGTATGCTGTAGCTCCCGAGAAGTCACTTGGCAGAACATTAGCAGTCCTCATGACTATATTGCATAAATTCTGTAATTAGAGAATCCCTTTAGTTGGATAAATTTCTTTTAATGTATGTGAGGTCAATTCATGCTGGGCTACTCACCAGGACCCTCTAACCCCAAAGTACTTGATCTAAGGAAGAATCTCCAGTAACCATCTTTTATAGTAGGATGGGTAGTTTCTCTCCTGAGGCCTACAAGTACCTAAGAGAAAGCAGAAATCCAGTCTCTGAAACTCACCTTAACCATTCAGTAGACAACTGGTGCCAGGAACTGTAATGAAATGAAGGACTCCACTCCTGTATGTGAATGTTTTTTAACCCACAGAACCAAATGCAGAGTAGACTAACTAGGATTGCATTGTATTTTTCACTCTGTAGTTCATACCACAAGTAAAAGCACTTCTGTGAAGGAGTGCAGCATTATTTAATTTCTAGGGCAGCTGTTCGATGAACCTCTAAAAAGACCCAAAGAGATGAAGCAGGAGGAGGACTAAAGAGAGGGGCAGAAATATACCGATATCTATTTTGTATATATAATATTTGTGTTAGAATTAACAGCACTGATTCAGCGGGTAAATACAAGTAAATGAAGAAGAGCGAACAATGTATTCATGTTTTAAGTAACAATAAAAGTAATTCCTGCAGGGCACATGGCTAGTACCAGAGACTGGATTTGCGGTTGTACTGATAATTACAGAACCAAGTACTTATTTAAAAAAAAAAAAATCCTGGTGGGCAGAATAACTTACAAATCACTGCCATTCCTAGAAGGTCTCATTAACTTACTGTTTGAAGTGTTGGTCCCAGAGTGGTTTATCTGAATATTCATTGTCCATTCTATAAATATCAGAGTCATAGTTTAACTCCAACATTCCCCTATTTGTGGATTAGGATTACTTTTGGAATTTTATACTTTAAATCAGTCAATACATAGTAGGGGTTTTTGGGGGGTTGGGGGAAGGGAAGAGTTTGGTGATGGTATTTTCCTTTCTCTGCCATCACACACTTGGTAGTCAAATCTGTACAAGCAATAATACTGGCCTTTAGCAACACCTCCTTCTAGAAATCACACAGATGAAATGTCAACATCTTGACTCAGCTACCCTGCCCTGCATATCACAAAGCCAATGGATTTAACTAAAGAAAAGGTAAGTATATTGCAACAAGAATATGTTTGCAATTATTTTCTCAATTCCAAGTGCCTGATTGTTAAACTAAACTCTAATGAATTCTCCAAGGATGCATGCAATACCCACAGTAACCTATACAACTCATAATTTTGTTTAAATTTAATTCAGATTATTCATCAAGATACATCTCCACGGGTATGGCTGAAGGGGCACATGAAAGTGATTGCAAACGTAGAAATGAGATTTTTTTGTAAAAATTACACTCAGAACAAATTTTTAGAGAGAGATAGAAGTCAATTAGACTAAACTCCAGGAGTAGAGTATTATGGGATATACAGTCAAGTAGCATTACCAGTCGATCAGAAAGGCAAAACAATCGTGTGCATTCTCTATATTAGAATATAAAGTAAGAACTGTAGATAAAGAATGTATGTGCTATGTATCAATCAAATGTGGTTTAATATTCTGACAATAAGAGCCCAATCCTGAAAAAGATGCCAAGTGTGTTCAAATACCAAAAATGAAGTTAATGCGAAAAGAAGGCACTCAGCAGGACTGGATTCCAAGTTAGAATCTCAAAGAAAGTAGGCTTCAGGAGGAGGTGGGGGGAATGGGTTTTGTTTTAAAGTCTTTATGAAGTATTTGGATTGGTGACTTTCAATTAGTGAGGCAAAAAAATCAGGTGATAATCTAATAGGTGACAGAATTGTCTCCTGCAGTATGCCTGAGTGCTTTAAGAGACCCATTTACCTAGAAAGATCTATTAAACTAATATTTGCACAGATTCATTCTATGCAATTACAGACAGGTGACTGAGAAAGCACAAAACAGTAAATTACAGGTAATAGAAATGAAGCCTGAGCCCTGGTCTACAATACGAGTTTAGGTTGAATTTAGCAGCGTTAGGTTGATTTAACCCTGCAGCCGTTCACACAACCAAGCCTGTTTTGTCGACTTAAAGGGCTCTTAAAATTGATGTCTGTACTCCTCCCCGGCAAGGGGTTTAGCGCTAAATTGACCTCACTGGGTCGAATTTGGGGTAGTGTGGACACAATTGACAGTATTGACCTCCGGGAGCTATCCCAGAGTGCTCCATTGTGACCGCTCTGGACATCACTCTCAACTCAGATGCATTAGCCAGGTAGACAGGAAAAGCCCCACGAACTTTGGAATTTCATTTCCTGTTTGGCCAGCGTGGTGAGCTGATCAGCACAGGTGACCATGCAATCCCAGAATTGCAAAAGAGCTCCAGCATGGACTGAACGGGATGTACTAGATCTGATAACTGTATGGGGAGAAGAATTCATGCAGGCAGAACTCTGTTCCAAAAGATGAAATGCCAATATATTTGCCAAAATCTCCAAGGGCATGATGGACAGAGGCTACAACAAAGCAGTGCCGCGTGAAGATTAAGGAGCTCAGGCAAGCCTATCAAAAAACAAAGGAAGCAAACTGTTGCTCCGGGTCAGAGCCCCATACATGCTGCTGCTATGATGAGCTGGATGCAATTCTAGGGGGGGCCCCTATTGCTACCCCACCACTGTCTGTGGACACCTGCAAGGGGGGAATCTCGCGCAACAGGGATGAGGATTTTGTGGAGGAGAAGGAGGAGGTGGTTGATGATAGCGCACAGGAGGCAAGCGGAGAATCCCTTCTCCCCGGCAGCCAGGAACCATTCATTACCCTGGAGCCAATACCCTCCCAACCCTCCCAAGGCGGGCTCCCAGACCATGAAGCCAGAGAAGGCACCTCAGGTGAATGTATCTTTGTAAATATAATACAGGGTTTAAAATCAAGTGTGTTTAATAATTAATTTGCCCTGAAGACTTGGGATGCATTCACGGCCAGTATAGCTACTGGAAAATCTGTTAATGTGTCTGGGGATGGAGCAGAAATCCTCCAGGGACATCTCCATGAAGCTCTCCTGGAGCTACTCTAAAAGCTTTTGCAGAAGGTTTCTGGGGAGGGCAGCCTTATTACATCCTCAATGGTAGGACACTTTTCCATACCAAGCCAGTAGCAAGTAGTCTGGAATCATTGCCGAACAAAGCATTGTAGCGAATGGGCCCAGGTTTTGGTGAAATTCAAGCAACATCCATTCTTTATCTCTCTGTGTTAGCCTCAGGAAAGTGATATCATTCATGGTCAACTGGTTGAAATACAGGAAATTTGTTTAAGGGGACATTCAGAGGTGCCCGTTCCTGCTGGGCTGTTTGCTTTTGGCTGAAAAGAAATCATCCCCGCTGTTAGCCATGCGGTGGGGGGAGAACCGTTCATGCTGAGCTGTTCATGTTTGGCTGACATGGATCTTCCCTGATACTAGCCATGCGGTGGGGAGTGAAGCGATCATCCCAGAGAAGTGGAGGGAAAGGGGGGTTGAGTTGTGCTGCACTTTCACCCTAAAACCATAGCCCCTCCTTTTAAATGGCCAACCCAATGGGCTTTGCTTGGTATGGAAAGGAGGGTGCTGCTGTTTGAAATCATTTCCACATGTTATGAAGGCTGAAGAAGCCGAAACCCTTTGCCTTAATATTGCTGCCTTCAAGCCGAATTCTGTTGCCTGGCCGAGCGTGTGTGATGTCTCACACTAAACCGCCAGACACTCAATATAAGAGGCAAAATGTGACCTTGTGCCAAAAGCACATGTGCTATGTAATGTGAATCACTTGATTCAGTGAGAAATAGTCTTCCCTTTGTTCTCTAAAATGTATCTTTTTAAATACTACTCTCCCTTTTTTTCCTTCTGCAGCTGCAAATGTTTCTACTCTCCCCCTATCATCTCCATCCCAGAGGCTAGCGCAGATTAGAAGGTGAAAAAAACCACACTCGCGATGACACATTCTCAGAGCTCATGCAGTCCTCCTGCACTGAAAGAGCTCAGCAGAGTGCGTGGAGGCAAATGATGGCAGTCCAGGAAAGCATTAAATGAACGCGATGAGAGGAGGGAGGAGCACAATGAGAGGAGCAGGATGCAATGCTGAGGCTAATGGGGGAGCAAACGGACATGCTCAGGCATCTGGTGGAGCTCCAGGAAAGGCAGCAGGAGCACAGACTGCCACTGCAGCCCCTGTATAACTGCCTGCCCTCCTCCCCAAGTTCTATAGCCTACTCACCCAGATGCCCAAGAACGCGGTGGGAGGGGCGGGGAAGGCTACGGCAACACTAATTGGCTTACTCATAGAGAGGTCCAATCGTTCAACAATTCAGCTGGACAGGCTAATATTTCAGTACCCTACCCAACCATTGGTAAAATGAAATGTGTTAAAAAAGAGCTTCGGGCGGTACGGTACACCATACCCGTAAGCTATTTATAGCCAGTACGGCATACTGGAAAGACACAGGAGAAGCAGAATGTGGGGCCACCCAGCAGCCCCACACCGGCAGCTCCTCTGGTGCAGCTGTACTGCCCCCAGCCCTTCCACGCACCTGCGTGCCTGCATCTCTTGTCCAGGGTCTGTACAGCAGCCCCGCCAGAGGACAGGGCTGGGAGCAGTGCAGCCATGCTGGAGGAGCTGCTGGAGTGAGGCTCGGGTGCCAGTGTGTCTGAAAAAAATACTCTCTGCTATTAGAGGGAGCTGGTTTGAAGCTCTTCTGCTGGCAATTCCCAAAGCAGGAGTGACTATAAACTGACTATTGTTCCAGAGAGCAAGCCCTCCTCTTCTTTTAGCAGCTCACACAGCACTGTGCCATGTCCACTCACTGGGAGCACTCCCCCGCACCAGGTAACATGGGGTGGATCATGGGGAGAGAAGGGGGACTGCGAGGGGCCCCACCCCCTTTTAGCTGGTACAGCATATCGGTAAGAAGTTAATTCTACTTGCACCACTGCTCCAGGACAGCATATAAATCCAGAAATCTAAAAAACACACTATAGCAAATAGTAAATTAAGTGACTCAAGTGGGAAAGAAAAAATATGGGAAAATGAAACACATCACACTGCTCTACAGACAAAATGCTTCTGAAATAAATGTAGTCAAACTTTACTAATTCTGGGTCACTGAATGAAAATGATGCTTAAAATTGTTGATTGGCTCTAGTTTGCAAGATATGCTATTGGGTCAGCATATACGACCCTTGACTTCGGAATGACGGAGGATAAGTGAGTTATAAAGGGAAGGGATCTCAATTTAAACGAGAAATGACTAAAATACATCTTTGACTGGATCTATGAATAAATCTATGACTGGGTTTGGACAGTACTTGCTTTTTAGGCAAAACAATGAATGATACAATCTGAAGCTGGTATTGCGTCATACATGATATGAATTGCATCATGTTATTCCTAGAAGTCATGGATGATGCAATCATAATGAAACTTACATCACTCTGCTGAACAAATTGCCCTATAATAGCTCTAGAAATCATACAGTGTCACGCTCTCTTATTTGTCAGTGTTTGATTTTGCAAAGGGACACATTTCTGTTTAGTCAAAGTGAGCAGAGATGCCTCGTACTTGTGTGAACAGTGCAGATAACTTCTGCTATGTTTGTGGTGAAGTGACTTTGGCATCACAAAAGCGCAGTATAACCACTATGGTTAAGAAAGACTATCACCTTTATTTTGGCTGCAAAATTGGAGATCAGGACAAGAGGTGGTCCCCACACATATGCTGCAACACTTGTGCAACAAATCTTCGACTGTGGTTGAACAGGAAAAGGAAATCAATGCCTTTTGCAGTGCCAATGATTTGGAGAGAGCCAACAGATCATACCAGCAATTGTTACTTCTGCATGGTGCCTCCAGTTGGGAAAGGTGTGTCAAAGAAGAAAAAGTGGACTGTGCATTATCCAAACATTCCATCAGCTATACGCCCAGTACCCCACGGAGAAGGACTGCCGGTTCCTGATGCACCAGAATCATTCTCACTTGAGTCAGACGAGGAAAAGGAAGAGGATGAAACTTCTGGTCCTGAACCATCAATGTCACAGGACCCACATTTTCTCCCATCCTCCTCCTCTGAACCACACCTCATAACACAAGGTGAACTGAATGACCTTGTCAGGGATTTGGAACTACCCAAGAGTAAGGCAGAGCTGTTGGACTCCAGACTACAGCAGTGGAATCTCCTGGCAGGTGATGTTAGGGTTTCCATGTTCCGTGACCTTCAAAAGGATCTTGTCCCATTCTTCTTCATGGAAGGTGATCTTGTAGCCTGCAACAACATCGATGGTGTGATGGCAGCCCTCAACATCGTTCACGATCCAGATGAGTGGAGACTGTTCATTGATTCATCGAAGACGAGTCTTAAAGCTGTTTTACTGCATAATGGCAATGTTTTGTCATCAATTCCAGTTGGTTATGCAGTCCATATGAAGGAAACCTATGACAACATGAAACAACTTTTGAGGTGCATAAACTATGACCAACATCAGTGGCAGCTTTGTGGCGATTTGAAGGTTGTTGCTCTCTTGCTTGGTCTGCAGACTGGATACACAAAGTTCTGCTGTTTTCTCCACGAATGGGATAGTCGTGCAAGAGATTCCCACTACATCAAGAAAGATTGGCC